>NW_008334084.1:223139-238262 GCF_000622305.1 Nannospalax galili | reverse complement strand
ACATAGTGCATTCTGTTTACTCTTAACCCCTACCCTGTTATCCCCCTTCTCCCTACAGCTAACTTTCCCATATTCTTGCCTCTTGGTTTTTTTTTTTCAGACCCACTGATGGCCCTAGTTAAAATCACTTACCAGACTCCAGTGAATGGCCATTAGGAAAGCTTGACTATCAGTTTCAATTTGATTTCTCTCTATCCTGCCACCAAGGTGTCCAGTATGGACTCTTGTTAGTTGCCATGTGGGTGCAGGGAATCACACACAGGTCCTCCCATACCTGTGACTCTTACCATCTTTCCACCTCCCCTCTTCCACAATGGTTTCTGAGCCTTGGGAGGAGAGGTGTGATATAAATGTCCCATCTGTGACTGAGTACTCCATAGACATGTATTCTTCATACGTTGACCAGTTGTATGTTTCTTCATGAACTGCTGCCCATTACACAAAGAAATTTTCCTTTCTCTGATGAGGTCTGAGAGATTCACTGTTCTGTGGATATAGAGATACAGATTTAAAGAGTATCTTGATACTATACAGATTTAGCAAAAATAGTGCCAGGTTCACCACAGAGGCCTTTGAGCTCTGCAACCATGGATCCTTGGCAGATTTTTAGTATGAGATATGTTTATTTCTGTGGAGCAGGGCTTGAATCTAATCAGAATGTAGTTGGTGACCTTTTGTGCCACTATTGCACCCAAGTGCATTATTTGCTATGCCTGTCATTATTGTAGCTTGTAGGGTTAACAGCTGGGTAAGAATGTTCATGACCTTTTCTCCCAGCAGCATACATTGCACCTTCTGGTACTGTGAAAACTATCCAACAGGAAGCTGCCTGATCAGTACTGACTTGGTTACTCCATGTCATGGTTAACAAAAATGTGTGGTGTTTTTAGAATAGGGTCTTACTATCAAGATCTGGTGGGCATCCAAGAACAATGGCAATAGTCAATTTTCCTTTGAGGTTCTGAAGGACACCCCTGACCAACAACTTGAGGATAGGTATCTTACACCTGGCAATGGGCTTTGTATTTCGCAATCCATGCTTCTGGGAGGAGCATTATCTACTATGTAGGCAACTCTAAATAAACTCTTTTACATGACTATGTATGAAACTTATTGAATATTCGGTTTCCATATGGCTTTTTCAAACATCCTTAGTGTTAGTTAACCTTTCCCCCATTCCCTCCTCAAATCTGTCCTCCCATCCTTCTCCCTGTTTAAATCTCCCTTTCCGTTATTCCGCTTTTCCCTTCATATCACTTGCGTTCTAGTACCTCCTCACCATTTTTTATTATTTTATTTTTTTATTTTAATTAAAAGAAGCATTTCATTACAACAGCATTAACCTATTCAACCATTTTTAAGGTCTTTCTTCCCCCTCCCGCCAATGGCCTCTTTCTAGTTTCCTGGATTCTACAGGTACTTCGAGTTAAACACAAATCTAAAAATTCAGTGCTAGAATCTACATATGAATGAGAACATAAATGTTTGACTTTCTGGATCTGGGCCACCTTACTCAGTATAATGTTTTCCAGCTCTACCCATTTACCTACAAGTTTCATAATTTTATTTTCTATTACAGCTGAACAAAATTCCATTGTGTATAGTTAGCATATTTTTATTATCCATTCTTCAGCTGATGCTCATCTAGGCTACTATGTACTAACTATTGTGAAAAAATCAGTGATGAACATAAATGAGAATGTGTTCTTACAGTAGGAAACAGAGATTTTTGGACATGTATCTAGCAGTGGTATGCCTAGTTCATATAGTATATCTATTTTAGTGATTTGAAGAACCCCCACACCATTTTCCACAGTGACTGCACCCATTTGTACTCCTACCAACAGTTCATGATGGTTCCCCATTCTGAGCATCCTCACGAGCATGTGTTGTCTTTCATTTTCCTAATCTTAACCATTTTGATTAGAGTAAGATGAAATTTCCTAATAGTTTTCTTTTTTGAATCGTAAATTTCTATTATGTGGTTTTTCTATGAGCGGTTCCATAGAATATGAAACTCAGAATAAAGAAAAGGGGAAGTTGAGAACAAACCAGAGAAAGAATACTTGAGACCTTGAAATATCAACAACAAAACCAAAATTAATTTTTTTTCCAGAAAAGGAGGAAATCAAGTTTAACTTGTTAAGTAATTATTTTGCAAATTTATGTAAGTAGTAGAATACAGAAGACAAAAAGAAAAGATAAACTTCCTCTCCCTTACCTCATGACTTCAGTACAATAAATTTATTTCAGAAAGATAAAGTAGCAGTGGTGTGATATGATATCAACCAATCTAGCATTAGAAGAGAAAAACATTTTTTTTGGTCTTTTTGACACAGTGTCTCTCTGTAGCTGGCCTTGAATTCACTATGTACAGCAGACTGACCTTGAACTCACAGAGATCTCCCTGCCTCTGCCTCCTAGGTGCTGGGATTAAAGGCGTGCACCATCACCCCCAGCTTAATTTCATAATACTTTTAATTTGCATTTCTCTGATGACCAAGGATGGTGAACATTAAAAAACATTTTCCAGCCATATCTATTTCTTCTTCTGAGAACTTTCTGTTCAGTTACATAGCCCACTTTTTAGTTGGGTTTTTTATATATTCTAGACACTACTCCCCTGTCTTTCATTTTATTTTGCCATTCTGTAGGCTGGCTCTTCAGTTGATTTGCAGTTTCCTTTGCAAAACAGAAGCTTTGAATTTCATAAATAGTCCCACTTGTTGATTGTTGGTCTTCTTGAATGACTGGAGTCCTATTCAGAAAGTTCTTATCCTAGCTTATATCCTGACGTATACGTCCTATTCTTTCTTGTAGAAATTTCAGATTTTCAGACCTTACATTGAGATATTTGATCCATTTGGAATTAATTTTATACAGGATGCAATAGAAGAATAAATTTCACTTCTCTGCATGTAGATTTCCCAACACCATTTGTTAAAGATGCTTTCTTTTCTGCTCTATGCTTTTGGCATCTTTGTCAAAACTCAGATGGCTGAAGGTATGTCAACTTATAGATCTATTCTCATTTATATTTCGTTAATCAATGTGGTTTTGTGCCAATACCAGGCTGTTTTTGCTACTATGGTACCATATAACTTGAAATCAGGCATTGTGATGCCTCCAAAGGTGTTTTTATTGTTCAGGATTGTTTGACTATTCAAGTCTTCTGTGCTTCCATGTGAATTTTAAGACTTTTTACAATTTCTGGGAATAATCATGTTGAAATTTTGGTGGGGATTTCATTAAGTCTCTAAACTGCTTTTGGTAGGATGGTGATTTTTACAATATTAATCCTGCCAATCCATGAGGATGGGGGGTATTTCATCTTTAATTTCTTTCTTGAGTACCTTAAAGTTTTCATTGTAAAAGTATTTCATGTTCTTAGTTAGATTCATTCTAAGACATTTTAATTCCTTTAGGCTATTGTGAATGGAATTGTTTCCATGATTTATTTCTTGGTATAATTGTCATTGGTATATAGGAAAGCTAGTCACTTTTACATGTTAACTTTGTATCCTTCTATTTTTCTGAATGTGTTTATCAGCTTCAAGATATTTCTGGTGGAGTGCTAAGAGACTTTGTTTTCATTTTTTTCTTTCAAGTTTTTATTTGTTGTGTTAAGGATTGAATCTAGGGTCTCAGCCATCTCTCTGCCACTAATTTATATTCCAGCCTTGAAGTCATGCCCCTTAGGTAAGGGTGGTTTTCCTTGGAGTTCCATCTTTTGTTGCTCAGTAGGCTTTCGTTTTGGGTTACAAAGTTCGACCTTATGAAAAATTATGCCTGTATTTTTAACATTAGAGACAAGTTGTTTTCACAAGTTATTTTTATTATACATACTTGCTTAAAATCAAGGGATTTCTAGGCCAGGTTCAGGCAATTGAAGGGCATTTATAAACAGTTTATATTTTCTAGACCCAAGGTATGCTGCAACACAGCCTGAAGTACAATGGGAAATAACATCTTTCTAAAAACAGGCTTAGAAACTCTAATCCATTAATTTAAGATGTTTCCTCTCTCTGCAGAGGAGTTGTCTGATACTTGACTGCTAGGCCATCATTCACAGGAATAGCCAAAAGAATGGGGTACAGACCATCTAGAACAAAACCAGCTAGTCCAGCCCATGTCACTGTGCAGGTTTCACAATTCAAATCACCTGCACTCAAAGGTAAGCTAACAAAAGTACTGTATGACACATTCGCTGTCAAAAATGGGAGCACTGCTGTTGGTAAGCTAGCAGCTATTCGAGCTTGTGTCACATGCAAGGTGCACCAAAAAAAGACTGTTTGCTATTAGACCACTGAAATCAGCATTGAGTCCAATATATAATGAACCATGTTCAAGTAGATTCCTGTCTGATTCTAGAAGTTGGCTAATTTTTCTAGTTATGATATCAAAAAGTATGGTTTCTTTGACAGTACTTGCTTTATGATTTTCCATCTTGGACCTTATGCTGTCCTCCCAGCGGTAGGTGCTTCTTGGCGTTCTCCCAGACCTGGGCTCAGCACAGCCTGCACTCTGGCAGCCTGGGAGACTTTTATGTATAGAATCATGTCATCTGTAAATAAGAATACTTTGACTTCTTCCTTTCCTATTTGTATCCTATTTATCTTCTCTTGTCTTACTGCTCTAGCTAAGACTTCAAGGACTACGTTGAACAGGGATGAAGAGAATGGCTATTCTTGTCTTGTTCCTAATTTTAATGAAAATATTTCAAGTTTTTCTCCATTTAGCATGATGTTGGCTATGGGCATGTTGTATACTGCCATTATTATTTTGAGATATGTCCCCCACATCCTATATTCTACAGGGATTTTACCATGAAATGTTGGATTTTGTGAAAGGTCTTTTCTGCATCTAATAAGATGATCATGTGATTTCTGTCCTTGAATCCATTTATGTTGTGAGTTACATTTATTGATTTGCATATATTGACTCATTCCTGCATCTCTGGGATAAAACTAATTTGATCATCATCATCTTTTTTATGTGATATAGAATTCAGTTAGCAAATATTTTATTGAGAATTTTTGCATCTATGTTCATCAAGGAGATTGACTTATAATTCTATTTTTTGTGGGGGGGTTTGTCTGGTTTTGGCATCAGAGTAATACTAGCTTTGTAAAAAGATTTTAGCTTTTCCTATTTTACACAATAATTTGTTGAGTATTGGTGTTAGTTCTTCTTTGAAGGTCTGAGAGACTTCTGTGTTGAATCCATCTGGTCCCGGACATTTTAGTTTGGATTTTTTTTTTTGGTCTTTTTGGACAGGGTCTTCCTATAGCCTCAGCTGGCCTGGAACCCACTCTGTAGACCAGGTTGGCCTCTATCTCACAGATATCTGCCTGTCACAGACTCCTGAGTTCTGGGATTAAAGGTGTGTGCCACCAAGCCTGGTTTAGTTGTGAGATTTTTAATTACTACTTCTATTTAATTCATATTGATTTAACTTTGATAGGTCATATACATATAGAAATTAATTTCTTCATTTTAGTTTTCCAGTTTAGTAGAATATGATTTTCTTTTAATATTTTATTTATTTTTAATTTTATGTGTAAGAGTGTTATGCCTGAATGTGTGTAAGTGCACTTGTGTCATGTAATGCCCACAGAGGTCAGAAAAAGATGTCAGATCCCCTGGAACTGGAGTTATAGATGGTTGTTAGCTGCAATGTGGGTGCTGGAATTTAAACCTGGGTCTTCTGAATGAATAGCCATGTTCTTAATTGCTGAGCCATCTCTCCAGTCCCAGAATATAAAATTTTAAGGTATGTCCTTAGGGTTATCTGAATTTCCTGTGTTTGTTGGAATATCCCCCTTTTAATCTCTAATTTTATTAATTTGAATCTTCTCTCTCTTTTAAAAAGTTAATTTGAAGTGTGTAAAGTTAGATTCTGCAAAGTCCGACCATCTGAGTTTGATGCCTGGAACCCCATGGTGAAAGGAAAGAGTCATGTCCCTCAAGTTGTCTACTGACCTCCACATATGTGCCATATCACTTTTCCATGGGTACACACACACACACACACACACACACACACACACACACACAAGCTAAATTAATTAATTTAAAAATGCAAATAAATTAAAAATCCTAATAAATGTATAGGAAAAAATGAATCACATAGAAAAAGAAAAAAGAAAAATGTTAATGTTTCATCAGCTTTATTCTGGGTCCTCCAAAGAAAGACTGCTTGTAGCATGCGGAGGAGGAAGGCAGTTGAAGTGGGAACTTTTGCGTTTCCTTGGGTTTATGCTATTGCTGAGTCTGTATGGTTCCATGTCTGATCTCCTTCAGAGTTATTGTCAAGCAGTCATCTTCCTTGTATACTAAGAACCCTGCTGCACACACATAGCATTCTGTCTGGTGAGCACATCCTTTCAGCCTCCCAAGATTCCTCAGATCTTACTCCTTGGGTGGTTCTTTTAGCCGAGGGTTGTCCACAGCACTGAAATTGGTGCAGGCAGAGGATCTACCTTTGTACTTTCAGGGCCTCTACTTATTAACCACACTGCTTGGGGGTAGCTCTGTGGGTATCCTGTACACCTGTGGAACTTCAGAGTTCTCTTTCTGAATAGTAAAAGACAAAGAGATGTCTCTAATATTTGATCAATCCACTGTCCTCAGAGGTACCAAACTCCAGAGTTATTCTCAGTTGATAAATGCTATTCTTGGCTACCTAGAGTGAGGTATCTCTCCTTATGCCTCCCAGCTGATCCAGCTTCTTACTGCCTACCACATGTTGTCTTGGTATTGGGCACTCTTACTGTCACTCAGAGGCTTTGGCTGACCATGCTGGGATTCCCTGACCTGTAGATGCTTCAGGATTTCAGTTCACCAAAGTAGCTCATTTTTATCAATAGATTCTCTCTCAAGATGTCACCTGGCCTCTGCCCTCTAAGTCTCATGCCATGACAAAATGGGGATTCAGTCCTTCACTGACCCATCTACCTGTGGAATTACTGTCTGACCAACACTTGCCTTTGTGGGAGTTCTGGGCTTGACCTGAGGTAGGACTGCCCAGCTTTCTATTGGCTTATCCTTTGGAAGAGGCTTCTGAGTCCCTTCTAGAAAGGATCTCCATGGCTGAAGCGTCTTCTGCTTGCTTCACCGTGTCAAGGCATATTTGTTCCTCATCTCTTCCGGCATCCTCTCACTTCTGTCATGGATTGCCACAGCTTTTCCACTGTTTCTCCTCTTGGACTAAAGCCCGTTTTTCCTGTTCTGAATGTCTTTTACTGGCTTTCACAGAGTAGCCACCTAGCGCACCCTCTTACCATCCTCTTCTTTCTTTTTTCTTTTACAACAGCATAGTTCAATATACGTTTTATGTTACTTCTGTTTCTAACTATTTCTGAATTTCTATTCAGGCATGTTCCTTATAGCTATTAATGTTTTCTTCCCTGAAGATTGTTTCATCTGATATGAATATCACTCATCATCCTTCCTTTAGTTTTCTTCTAGAAAGTTACTTTCTGTAGTTTATTTTTAACTTTCCATACAGGTATGTTTTAGATGTTTCCTTTAAACATCAATTAGCTATAAATTTTGTACCAATTTTTGCAATCATTTTTATCATAATATTTACTTTCTTTTATTAAAATTATTAAGGTATGAGGGGGCTGGAGAGATGACTCAGCAAAGAAGAGAACTTTCAGCTATGTTAGGTGGCTCACAACTGCCTGTAACTCCAGCTCTAGGGGTCCCTGACACCTTTGGCCTCTATGGTCACCTGCACTCAGGTGTACACTGCCCCCCCATACATACAATTGTAAAAAATTTTAAGATATTAAAGTATTTTATGATTTTTGTGGTTTATAATTATTTGGATTGTCTCATGGTTTGAGTTTTATTATATGATCTTAGCTTTTCTATTACTTTAGTGTTTACTTTAAAATTTGATAAGTCGTAAGAGGCCAGCATCTAGGATTAATATCTTATCCTGTCCTATACCATGTAAGATCCTCTTAGCACCCCGGTTCTGAGTTCTTCTTTAGCTCACGGTGGTTACACATTCTATTTTGTTTCTATTTTAACAGGAAAGTATATAATTACTTGTTTTATATATATCAACATGCTTCTATTTACCCATGTATTTACCAGTTCCTGTTTTTAACAATCCTCATTTGTAATTAAAGCCTCTTCCTCAATTTAATTAAGAGGGATGAGTTTGTGCTAACTTACTTACATGGCAGAATCAAAACGCCTGTGAGAGTGGTGAGAGGAAAAACATGAGAAAAGGTGATCCCACAGTTTCACCATGAAGAAACAAAGAGGGAAAGGCAAGACTGTCCTGAAATGTGTAACAGTTGCGACATGATGTCTCCATGACTGTTTTTCCCAATTAGCTCTACAATCTTTTTCCGTGGATAATGAGATATCTTCCTGGACCACATCAGAAAGTTTTCGAGAACTGGGAAAATCTGAAACTGTTTGTTTCTGGTAAGATTGACGAACACAGGAGAGACTGGAATCCCGATGAGCCGAGAGACTTCATTGACGCTTTCCTCACGGAAATGACAAAGGTGGGAAGATGTTGCCTGTGTCTTCTTCTTATAAAATAAATAGTGGTTTAACAATTTCCAACGGATCCTGAAGCACATTTCCACCAGCTTAGTTATATAACACAGCACAGATTCATTCTCGCACAGTTCTGGATGATTCCTGAATTCCTATTGGCCAGGAGAGCTTCTTTGGGGATCTATGGAGCCTTCATTACTTTGCCACTCCCCGATTCTAGAGAACACTCCTGTCCTTTACCATGGCTCCTTCCTCCATCTCAGAGCCAAAACTGTATAGTATCTCTTTCTTCTCTTATCTCTGTTTCTATCTTTGCATCTCCTCTCTTTGGCTGTGACATTTGAACATCCTCTTATAAGTATAATTCAGGATATGGGGCTAGAGAGATGACTAAGTGATTAAGAGCAAGATTGCTCTTACAAAGGATCTGGGTTCAGTTCCTAGCACACACAAGGCAGCTCACAACCAGCTGTAATTCCAGTTTCTTAGATCTGATGCCCTCATCTATCCTCAGCAGGCTCTAGGCATGAACATGATGCACATACATACATGCAGGGAAATACCAATACACATAAAATAAAAAACAATTTTTTTGGTATTTTTGAGACAGGGTCTCCCTGTAGCCCCAGCTGGCCTGGAACTCACAGAGATCTACCTGCCTCTGCCTCTCAAGTGCTGGGATTAAAGGCATGCACCACCACACTCAGCTAATTAAAAAATTTTAAAAGAGTATTTCAGAATAGTTTTCCATTTTGAAATTAATCACATCTTCAAAGTCTATTTTGGCATAGTAAGCAATATTCTCAGAGGACAGCTCATGGACATCTCTGGGGATCAGTATTTAACACACCCCAGGGAAGTAACAAAGGGAGCATATCTGAGAGGTCTAGAATAGCATTAACTCAGTGCTGTTAGGGTTATTAGAAATAAAGGGTTCACTGCCATTTGACCTGAGGCTCTGCCAACGCTAGATGTTGTCTTTTTATGTCCCTCCCTTGCTCTTTACCCATATGCAAAGGAGCTGTATACAAAGCGAAGGTAGAGGTACATTTCTGAGCTTTCTGTTGTTACGTGCTGGTCCAGGGCCAGTTACCCACTCCATCTCAGTCCCTGCTGCACGACATAAGCAAAGTTCACTTGAATTCTGGAGTTAAAGTTTAAGGGTTGGCTAGGGCATCTGCCTTATCCTGACCACATATACACACATTCCAGTGATACACAGGAGGCTGGAAGACAGCCAACTGAATGTATTTGTACTTTTGTATCATTGTGACAAAACCAGCAGAAACCACAAATGTCCAGCTCCTAGTGACTTACTTCCTACAGCTAGGTCCCACTGCCCAATGTTTTAGAAGCCCCAAAATATTGCCAGAAGCTAGGAACCAAGAATTCAAAATGAACCTTTAAGGAACATTTCAGATTCAAATCATACCACTAAATATACTGCTTTGATGTCAGTAGGCCTCTGATTCATATGCATCGCTGAATGTGAGCTTTGAGTCATTGACTTATGGGTTCATCCCCTGACAGGAAGCAGAATGGTAAATTCCTTTCTGTCTTCTCTCTTATTTCTTCTTTCCCACACAATGCTGATAGAAGCAATGTTTTGTCTCCAGAGGAGGAGGCAAATTATTTGCCACATGGAGTATAGGTGTGAGAACATCAAGATTAAGAGCAATATTAACAAATTGAAGCTTCCAGGGAAAGTTGTGTCATGAGGAATGATCAATGAACTAGAAGTTTTGACTATAAAGGATTAATGGGGAGGTAGGAGAATCAATGAACAAAGGATTCACTGTATTCTTTCTGGCATCAACTTAAAATATTTGTAGAGTTTTTGATATGCACCTATTTCATCTCTCATGATTTATAAGGCCATGATAAAATGTGTATGCTAGTCTCATTTTATAAACTGAAGAACGGAAACTTCAACAGAGTTGGAAAATCTACAATGACAGTGATGTGGCTGATGCCAGAAACCAAATACCCTTCTTTTTATTCCATTATTTCCTCACTGTGCAAAAAATGTTTTCCAAAAATGTAGTCACAATAAAATATAAAAAATAATTCTCTACATTTTCATCTACCCAAGTTGCAGAAGCTTTTGGTTAGCTTCATGATGAGGAAATGCTTCATGATGAGGTCAAAGAGAACATTACTTTAAATGAATCCTTCTAAATTCATTTCCCTGTGTCAATACCCTGTGTGTTGAGGGAACTTTAAATCCTCCGAATAAACAAGTACATGCTGACTTTTTTTAGTACCCAGACAAGACCACTACAAGCTTCAATGAAGAAAACCTCATCTGCAGCACACTGGACCTCTTCTTTGCTGGAACAGAGACAACATCGACGACACTTCGCTGGGCTCTGCTTTTCATGGCCCTCTACCCAGAAGTCCAAGGTGAGTGCACCTAAATGAGGCAGAATGGTGCTTCTGGAAGCCATGGCTCAGAAGGCTCCAGAAGATAAGATGGTAGGGTGGGAAGAGATGGAACAGCTGTGAGACAACGTGTACTTGGAATGTACTGTACTCCACATGTTCTGTCAGGACCGAGATGATGGGTCCATTTATACAGGTATTACAGAGTCTGAATGCTCATGAAGGGGAAAGCAGAGATGTTAACTAACCTTTTGTGAGTTCCAGCAAAGGGTGCCATCACCATATGAACAACCACTCCTACCCTCCTTCCTTTGCTTTCCTGTTTTCCCTGGCACAGTTCAAATTCCTAATTCTGGTATCTGATGTCCTACTATGTACATCTCTGTCTGTCCAGCCTCAACCTCATCCACCCTGCCTAGGGGCCTTGTAGCATTGCACGGCATCCCTTTGACCCTGTCGTTATTCACACCTCTGTCATGATATCAAGTCTTCCTCTACCAAGAATGCACTGTCCCAATTTCTCCCTCTTCTAGAAGAATCTTCTCAGATATTACCTCCCTAAGATACTTCAAATTACTCCAAGAATTTACTGGCTGGATAATTGCCATTCTCTTCCTCCAGATATGACCCAATGTGTCTTCATTCATGTGCTTTGTACATTGTTTGTTTCTTCTTGACTGTCATCTGTCAGGACAGTGGCCCATTCCATCATTTTTCTTTCTCCAGATTGTAGAAGAGTTTAACAGGTGGGAGATAGGAACGTTTTTTCCTGGCTTTTTTTTTTTTTTTTTTTTTTTTTTCCAAATTGTGACTAACAGTTTATTAATAAGGCATAAAATCAGTTTAGAATGTTCAGGTCAACTATTATTGTCTAAGATGAAAACTGTATAGGGATAATAAGAGTGTTTTCAATGTGATAAAAACAAATTTGTGAATAAATTTCATTTCCTCTGTGTGTTTCCAAGTATGTATACACATGTGTGCATATGCATTTTGAGGCCAGGTGTTCTCCTTTAAACACTATCCACGTCTCCCTTTTTAAGAGAATGTCTCTCAGTGGCCAGAAACTCAAAAAGTAGCTAGGCTAGCCAGCCAGTGAGCCTGAGAAGTCCACCTGTCTCTGTTTAATCATCCTACTGTGATTACAAGCACTTGTCACCAGAGCTGACTTTTTAAAAATTATTTTATTTGTATATTATGTGTATGAGTGTTTTGCCTTTTTATATGTAAATGCATCTATGTATGAAATGCCCACAGAGGCCAGAAAGTGGTGTCAGATACCATGGAACTAGAGTTAAGGACGGTTGTTAGCCACTATGTGTGTGCTGGGAACTGAATTTGGGTCCTCTGCAAGAGGCTGAGCCATCTCTCCAGCCCCCCAAACACCTCACTTTTACACATATTTTCCAGGGCTCAAACTCAGGTCCTCATGTTTGCAAAGCAAGCACTTTACCAATTGAGCTATCTCCCCCGGGGAAACTTTATTCCTTTATTAATGTAAAAAGCATTCATAATATGTCTCTATATTTTATGTATATACCTTGTGGGTCACCACTTAAAATACATCTCTACCTGACGATTGCATTTAAACTTTTTTGGTTACATTTTAATTTAGTGTATGCACGTGCCTCTCAGAGTGCCAAGGAATAGGTATGAAGGTCAGAGGACAATTTCCATGCTTCAGCTCTCTCCTTCCACCATTTGGACCTTAGGTATTGAATTCAGATCATTAGACTCGGCAGCAGGTGCCTTTACCCACAGAATTGTCTTGCCAACCTAAGATTACATTTTTTTTTAAGTTTAAAACTTACTAAGGTATGATACAGATTTGACTTCTGGGAATAAGTCTCCAAAATATCAGTAGATATTGAAATTACATCCATATTTATTTTACATATACACAGTATGTCAAGAGATGGTAAAGAACCAAAGTATTCATGGACCATGAATAGATAATGTGTGAAACATGCATAAGATAGGAAGGAAATTCTGTCCTAAAGGAAAGGAATTATGATGCATTCTACAATATGGATAAGCACTGAGATATAGTGTTAAATTAAATAAGCCAACCACAAAAACTGTACTATGCAATTTAAGTGAGTTATCTAAAATAGTTCCGCTTGTATGTAGAGTATGTAGTATGCAGGGAGGGGAAACCAGGAATTTTATCATGGACATATAATTTGTTTTGCAGGAAGAAAAAGTTCTGATAATAACTTCCACAATAATATGAACATATTTAATATATGAAGCTGTATACTTAAAATGGTATGAAGAGCTATGCCTGGTGACACACAACATTAGTCACAATATTTGGGAGCCTAAGGCAGGAGTATTCAAAGTTCGAGAGACTCTGGCCACATAGGAAGACCCTGCCTCAAAAATGATGATTCTTATGATAAATTTTCTGTTATGTGAATTTTATTATCCCTAATTTGAGAGACTGGTCCCTGTAAAGGGCCTGGGGTTCTAAATGCCTTCTATTTTTGGTCTTTTTCAGACAGGGTCTCCCTGTAACCCCAGCAGCTGACCTATGACTTGCTATATAGACAAAGCTGGCCTTGAACTCACAGAGATCCACCTGCCTCTGCCTCCTGAGTGCTGAAACTAAAGGCATGTGCTACCACACCCAACATTTAAATGAAGTTTTAACTGGACAGTCAGGTAAAATCAGCTGAGTCCCTGTTCTACAAAAAGAGGAACCATTTGGGGGAACAGCCAGCAGTATTAATCATTTGTAAATCTATCAGTTCATGTAAAACCCAAAGCATCTTTAAGATCAGGAAAATTTATTCTCACTGTTCCTATGAGGAAGAAACGGAAGCTCAAAGAATGTATCTTCAAAGGCAACAGTGTGGAACAATGCTGTGCTGTCCACTGCCCACCTGATGTATCTCCTTGAGAAATTAGTCTACAGATGTGCAGTGGTCTGAAAATTGTGTCCTTCCTGTTAAACTCATGTTCAATCCTAATGACAGTGGGGTTGTATAGGAGGAAATTAGCCTTTATGAAGGAAATTAGTACCTTTAAAAAGAGCTACCAGAGAGAGATTTCCTTCTTATCATATGAGGACATAGCAAAGCTCTGTCATCTATGAGACGGAAAATTGTTCCTTACTAAACAGGAAGTATGGTGGTGGCCTGATCTAAAAATTCCCATGCTCTGAACATTGGGAAAAATAATTTTTTGTTGTTTATAACCCACTCAGTGAAAGGCACTTATTTGTAGAAGCCTGAATAGATACTGCTGTGAACTTAGCCATGATGATTAGGATACTCAGTTCAGAATATATGGAAGGTTATGGTGATGTAGGCTCAAGTTACAGCATGAGAGTTTTCTAAATATGTCTTTGGAATGGTTAAGAAAACTTGTATTTCTTTTCTTCAATTTGTATATTTATTTTATGTGTATGAATATATTGTTCACATTTATATAAGTACACCCATCTAATACAGTGCCCATGGAGGACAGAAGAGGGCAATGGACCCCGTAGAACTGGTGTTACAGTGCTTGTTAGCTTTCATGTGGGTGCTGGGATTTGGACCTGGGTCCTCTGCAAGAGCAATCAGTGCTCTTAACCACTGACTCATCTCTCTAGCCCCTGGAAATTTGTATTTCTTTACAACCAGAAGGATAGATGAAATAAAAGCAAGAAAGGTCTTAGTGAAAACTTCTACATCCTTCTGTTTTCTTTCAGAAAAGGCACAGGCTGAGATTGACAGAGTGATTGGTCAGGGGAGACAGCCCAACCTGGCTGACCGAGAGTCCATGCCCTACACCAATGCTGTCGTCCATGAGGTGCAGAGAATGGGCAACATCATCCCCTTGAATGTTCCCAGAGAAGTGACAGTTGACACCACGCTGTCTGGGTTCCTCCTGCCAAAGGTAACTATACACTCCCAGCAGTGGGTCCTCCAGTTCCTCTTTGAAATAATCTTAGGAACCTAGACTTAAAAAGTGATATGTAGGGGCTGGAGAGATGGCTCAGTGGTTAAGAGCACTGACTGCTCTTGCAGAGGACCCGGGTTTGAGTTCCAGCACCCACATGGCGGCTATGAACCATCCTTAACCCCAGTTCCAGGGGAATCTGAAGCCCTCTTCTGACCTCCACGACATTGCATGACTCGGGTGCACTCACATACATACAGGCAATACACTCACACACATAAAATAAAAATAAATAAATAAATAAAATATGAAAAGTGACATGTAGTC
>NW_008334084.1:218402-223082 GCF_000622305.1 Nannospalax galili | reverse complement strand
TCCAAAAAAAAAAAAAAAATCGCTTCAATAGGAGAGGAAATGCCTGATAAGACTCTCCATGTGTCTAAGTGGATATTTACATCCACTATTTTAAAGAATACATTCTGGAAGATTCCTTGGTCAAATTCGTTTAGGAAAAGCCTGGCATTGTTTGCCAAGGGGTATCTCAGCATCGTGCAGTGCTACTGTGGGCAAACAGTAAGCATCAGTTCTCTGTTAGATGTTGCTCACCAGAGCAGCTCTCAGGAATAAGGACATGCCAGGCTTAGTTTGGGAAATTCATCACAATATTCAAGATACAGGATTAAAAAAAATTTTTTTTACAAAAACTTTATTGAGAATTTCATACATGTATATAAAGCGTTTTGACCAAATCCATGCCTACTCCCTCCCCTCCAACATTTCCCCCTCTGAAGAGATAACCCTAAAATATTTTAAGGATTAGATGGAAGCTCCCAAATACTTTTGACATTGTTGGCCTTTGGAACAAAGTATGTTGCTAACAGGCCCAAGGACATTTTGACTTTTTTTGGGGGGCGGGTCTTTTTGAGACAGGGTCTTCCTGTAGCCCGAGCTGTCCTGGAACTCACTATGTAGACCAGGCTGGCCTTGAACTCACAAAGATCTGCCTGTCTCTGCCTCCCAAGTGCTGATATTAAAGGCATGTACCACCATGCCTGGCTGACATTTTGACTTTTAGCCAAGAAACTGGCTGCATTTCTTTGGGGTCTTTTTACCCTAACTGCCTAGCCAATTGCTACCTCCTATTCTTATCATGCCATCCACTGAAGGAGTTACCCAGACCTCTCTGGCTTCTTCCATGCTGAACAGGGACACAGGGTGAGGCAATTGGAGTACCCCTTCAGTGGGTCTATCTAAAAGACTCCCAAATTGCATAACTCTTGTCTCTAAGGGGAAAAGAAAGTCCTTGAATTGTGAGTAGGAGATGTGAAGGAGAAGTAAAGGCAAGAGTAATTAGCATCACAAGTTCTAGACAAGGAACTAGAAAAATGTCAGAACAGGGCAATTTTCAAATATTCATAGGAGATACAGGATTTTAAATGTGAAAGGCATTTGAAGTTAATGACATTGGACTAACATCAGAGCGAGGCTGGTGTTTCTAGTGCAGTGACCCCACAGGTATATTTTCCACTTTTGCTTATGCGCCATGATTGGGAGCTTTCTGTCCCCAAAAGGGCAGTCTATCATGCAGTACTAATTACTAGGAAAGAAGAGAAAGAAGCAATAGTTACTAAGCAATCACTGTGTGTTGTAGATTTGTAGCTCTTTAAAAATGCCTTACTCCTTTAAATAACTATCAAATCCCATTTAATGAATTGTAAAGTTGAGGCTCAGAGAAATTAAAATTGTATAATATCTCTCTTCTACAAAGTAACAGGAGTTGGGCTCTGGAACTGAACCTGTTCTGATAGTTTGTATTACCCTATGATTTCCCCATAGAAGTTGCTTTACCTTGATATTAAAAGGATCTCCAGCCCATTTTCCTCCATGCCTCCTTGTGAAATTCCTTGTCTTCACAGACTGAATTCTGATCACCACTTACTATTCTTAAGATCTCTGCAGAGAGCTCTTCTGGCCTCTAGTATCCCCTCTCCACAACATACAATTACAGTTCCTTCCTGGCTTTCTGCTGCCTGGTCGGCCTCTGAGGATCTAGTTTATCTAACACACTTGCACATCATGTGCTGTGGACGATCTCCAGCAGTAGCTCCAGAAGTGCTTACCCACCACTCACTACACAGTGACCTTCACTGCAGAGCCAGGAAAGCAGCCCCTGCCTTCTGTTTCTGTGGACGATCTCCAGCAGTAGCTCCAGAAGTGCTTACCCACCACTCACTGCACAGTGACCTTCACTGCAGAGCCAGGAAAGCAGCCCCTGCCTTCTGTTCCTGCTCACTGAGGAAGCTGAGGTCTGAATGGGTATTGTTTACTTTTTTGTTTGTTCATTGAACTCCAGCCAAGCAGCCCAACACCTCCCACAGGGTTTTAACATCACCTCTAATAGCCACCTGGGTACTGAGAAATACAAATGCCTATAGCAGATAGGCCTAGTTCCAAGGATGATGCCACCTCCTTCTACTGTAAGCATATTACCCACCTGTTCAGAGCTGCAGTTTCTTCTTCTATAAAATGTTTTAAACCCACTTGAAATAAAATGAGATTACATGTGCAGAGCCTTATACCCAGAAGAGAAGTTATTTATGAATCAAGCTAATATTCATCAAGGACCTGAAAACCTTGGATCTAGACATGAGAGTCCTGAGTCATGGGAGTCCGTACCTATAAACCAGAAGACTGCTGAGAGGAAATGTTCTATCCAGAGGCTGACAAGATGGACTGAGGAAAAGAGGCTAAGTGAACCAGTGGGTGCTTCTGAAAAAAGGGAGGTTGGAGCTGAGGAGTACAGGGTAGTTAAGGGTAGTTAAGTATTAGATAGGTAAGAACATACAAGGAAATGTTTCCAAGGAGACCAAGCAAATGGGACATGGTATGGTTGAGTACCTAGAGGAAGTCCGCTGTAGTGGGAGCTCAGGCAGAGGGGAGATGCTGTCTGTTGGAACACAGGATGAATTTTTACCCTAAGAGTATGGAAAGTCTGAGAAGCAAATTCGGAAAGTGAGGGGGTAATGTAACTAAGTCATGTGGAAAGCTTATTTGACTTTCAGGCTGTGGAGCAGTCCTTGATGCTGTATGAGTCTAGGAGTCTAGGAGAACAAGGGGGCAGCCTGCACTAAGATGGCAGTGAGAAACTGGAGTGGAGGTGATGGACTCAGGAAAGAGTTAAGAGTGGATCAGTGTTGCTGATGGATGAGCAGAATGATGAAAGGGCTGACTCTAGTGACTGGGGCTCATGCCACGTACCTGCCTAGATGGGGTGTCTTGATGCATCCCCGAATCTTTGGCTGACTCTGCTGGTGCCATCTCTTTGACACTGTATGGAAGAGAATGGAGAAACAAGGTGATGGAGACGTTCTTTCACTTTGCACACCTGCCCTCATTCTAACAGCAGTGAGCAGGGTGCTCATTTTCTCTCATGGATGCTGACAGCCCTACACTGACCTCTTCGTGTAGAGTAGATGTATTCTGCAATAAATAATCTGCCTCACATAGTACAATCCTAGGAGGCAATTCCAGTCCATTCATGTACGTTGCCATTCATAAAAGAGAAGGTGTAGGTGGAATAGTTCATAAGACAGTGGGTTAAATGATGTGGGAAAGGCGAGAGTCTCATGCATCAGAGCTTGAGAACCACCACCCTGCTGTGTCAGTGTGTTCCACACATTAAGCCTTTACTCTTTACTTCATTCTCTAGGGGACCATGATCCTGACCAATCTGACTGCACTGCACAGCGACCCCGAAGAATGGGCCACACCAGAGACCTTCAATCCAGAGCACTTTTTGGAAAATGGACAGTTTAAGAGGAGAGAATCTTTTCTGCCATTCTCAATGGGTGAGTTGTGATGATTTGGAGAGAGATCAGAGCTCCACCTCAACCTAATCCTCATCTCCCCTCATAGTCCTCTGCTATAATTAGGATGTCTCCAGATGAGCCTGCTCAGAGTAGCACCATCTTGCTGTTTCTTGAATTCCAGTACTCTTTGAATCAACATTGCTTCAGACCACACACCTCTTTCAGAAGCCCCCCGACTTCCTTAATCCTGACAAAGATTTCAGCTTCCCTTGTTCTGTTTCCCACAACACTGAGAACACAGACCCAAATCCAGCCTCTTTCTAGAGTCTTTAAATGCATTTAAAAAATTTTTAATTTTCATTTTTATTTTGTTTTATTTTCATTGTCATGACTAATCACTGGTTAAAATGTTAGCAGGTGAATTCCAGGCATTGCAGCAAAGAAAAACAAGCAAGAAATAAAATTGCAAATTAATGCTTTGGAATTATACAACAAAAGGAAAAAGATTAACTGCACACAACATTTTAACTATATGTGACTGATAATTTTTTAAAACTTTTTATTGAATTTTTGTGATTTTCATACGATATAGTTTGATGGCATTTAGATTCCCTCCCCTCTCCATACGTCCTCCAAAAACTTACTTTTTAAGGGATGCCCCCTCACCACGAAATAGAACTGAGTTTTATTAAGTGGGAGGAGGTCAGTGAAAGGGGCTGCATATTTACTGAAATGCAAACCCGAGACAATCATTCTAAATGGCACCTGCTTAGCTAGATTGGATTCTGCTTTATGCACATTCCCTGGAGAAGTCTTCTTTTCTCATAAATGTCAGTTACTCTATTAATAACATGGACAATCTCACCTGGCATAAGTCAAAATTCTGATAGAACAGGTGGTGTATAGCAAAGGAACTTCTTGCAGTCTTCCTGGTTAGAACAGTCACGGGTTTTTTTATTTTTTAATTTTTAAAAAATTATTTATTTAATAACCACATACTTAGAAGCATTTAATTACATCAGCATTGACATAGTCAATAACAATTTTCTGAGCTAGGATGCATTCCTATCAAAATTAGCTGTACATTTTTAGGTTTACAGTTGAAGTATTACAGTTATACAATGTTGTACTCAGTAAAAACCCTATAAGACATAAAATTAATGAGGTTTTCACCTTTAAAAAAGATCGCCATTTCATTATTACAATACACAGTCTCATAGAGAAAAATTCATTTTTAACGAAATTG
>NW_008334084.1:216301-217449 GCF_000622305.1 Nannospalax galili | reverse complement strand
GTAGTCTTTAGGTATGCATATGGACTCTTAAGAAATTATATTGGCCTCTTTCATTTTTGGTTATAGTCTCCTTTCAGGTGTTTAAGGCCATACAGTGGAAGTCCTTTGAGGGTCTCTTCCTCAGGGGTCACATGGGCTTGGGAGGAGCCCCTGGATCCTTTCTTTTACCACTTCTGCCTATGTGAAGATAAGTCAAAGGTCCTGCTCGACCATGGTTGGCTTCGCTTGGAAGCATGGAGGACATGATTCCTCTGTGTTGACTTTCCTTTTTATAGATGGGACACTGGTTCAAGTCCATCTGGTGGGGTCTCCTCGGCCTCCTTGAACAAGAGGACAGGTGACCCACCACCATTATAGGATGTTTTGAGAGATGCTCATAGTCCCCTGGAACTAGTCAACCTAGGAGGGCAAGGAGCAAAAAGTGTCCTTTATGTCCCTTTGACCAAATTATTATAGACCTCAAAATATGTCTCTTAAACACCAAGAAGGTTAGTTCCACCAGTCTGGTATTTTTATTACTGTGTGTCACGTATATAAATCTTGGGCAAAGATCGTTTATCTCTCACATTGTCTCACCCCTCCATCATGGTTTTCCCACTTAAGGTACCCCCATTTCCCCCTTTCTCCCTTAATAATACCCTTCTCCTATGAGCCTACCTCTCTTGTGCTCCTTCTTTCCCTTTATCCCCTAAGTTCCTTGTATACCCTTCCCTCCCCGCTCCCTTAAACTAACCCCGTTTTTATTCTTATCTCCCTTATTAAGGCTTGTTTCCTACTGTTCTTCTCTTTCAGGTTCTTTCTTTTCCTTTATCTCCCTATTTCCTTTCCATTATCCTGGCTCCTGTAGTTATGTCTGGTTGCATACTTATTTATCAGAGTCTGATCCTAGGATCCACATATGAGGGAGAACATATGTCAATTTTTTTTTCTGAGTCTGTGTTACTTCACTTAGTATAACAGTTTCTAGTTCCATCCATTTACCTGCAAATTTCATGATTTCATCTTTCTTTACTGCTGAGTAAAACTCCATCATATAAATGAAACACATTTTCATTATCCACTTGTCAACTGAAGGACACATAGGTTGCTTCCATCTCTTAGCTATTGTGAAAAGAACAGCAACAAACATGGATGTACAAGTGTCTCTG
>NW_008334084.1:215251-216099 GCF_000622305.1 Nannospalax galili | reverse complement strand
CAGTCTGAATGGGGTAAGATGAAATCTTAAAGTGGTTTTAATTTGCATTTCCCTAATTATTAGTGATGTTGAACATCTTTCAAGATGCTTCATAGCCATTTTTACTTCTGCTTTTGAGAACTCTCTGTTCAGCTCCTTTGCCCATCTTTTAATGGGGTTGCTCTTTGTCTTGGTTCTCTGTTTTTTGAGTTTGTTATATATTCTGGTTATTAAACCTCTGTCCGATGTGTTGTTGGTGAAGATTTTCTCCCATTCTGTGCATTTTCTGATTGCTTCCCTGGTTGCCTACTTTGATGTACACAAGCTTTTTAGTTTAATTAGGTCCCACTTGTTAATTCTTGCCCTTGTTTCTTGAGCAATTGCTGTCCAGTTTAGAAAATCCTTTCCTACACCTATATCTTGTAGGTTTTTCCCCACTGTTTTCTTCCAACAGTTTCAGAGTTTCACGCTTTACATTGAGGTCTTTGAGCCATTTGAAATTGCCTTTTGTGCAGGGTGAAAGATAGGGGGTTAGTTTCATTCTACTACAGGTGGGGATTACATTGAGGTCTTTGAGCCATTTGAAATTGCCTTTTGTGCAGGGTGAAAGATAGGGGGTTAGTTTCATTCTACTACAGGTGGGGATCAGTTTTGCCAGCACCATTTGCTGAACATGCTGTTTTTCCTCCAGTGAATATTCCTGGCCCCTTTGTCAAATATCAGGTGGCTGAAATTGCATTTACTCATATTTGTGTCTTCAGTTTTCCATTGATCTATGGGACTATTTTTGTGCCAGTACCATGTTGTTTTTATGACTATAGCTCTGTAACACAGCTTAAAATCTGGTATAGTAATCCTCCTGGCATTGC
>NW_008334084.1:212717-213970 GCF_000622305.1 Nannospalax galili | reverse complement strand
AAGTGGTCTGTCAATTTTGTTTAGCTTTTCAAAGAACCAGCTCTTGGATTCATTGGTTCTTTTTATTATTTTCTTTGTTTCAATTTCATTAATTTCTGCCCTGATTTTTGTTATTTCTTCTTGTCTGCTGGGTTTGGATTTTGTTTGCTGTTGCTTTTCAAGTGTGTTGATTTGCAATGTTGTCATTTATTTGTGTTCGTTCCGATTTTGTGATGTAGGCACTTAGAGCTATATACTTCCACAGCTTTCAGCGTGTCCCAGAGGTTTTGTTGTGTTGTATTGTCCTTTTCATTTAGTTCCAGGAATACTTAATTTGTTAATTTCTTTTTTTACCCATTCATCATTCAGGAGTGTGTTGTCTAATCTCCATGTGTTCATGTGGTGATTAGGGCTTCTTCTGGTGTTGATTGTAAGCTTTATTGCACTGTGGTCTGATAGAATGCGTGGAATTATTTCAATCTTTTTGTATTTGCTGAGGTTTGTTTTGTACCCCAGTATATGGTCGATTTTGGAGACGGTTCCATGGGGTGCGGAGTAGAAAGTATGTACTTTGGTGCTTGAGTGGAATACTCAGTACATGCCTGTTAAGCCTATTTGATATACGGTATTTTTTATTCAGATGTCTCTCTGTTAACTCTCTGCCCTTTTGACCTATCTAATGGAGACAGTGGAGTATTGAAGTCCCCTACTATTAATGAGTTGGGATTAATCTGGGTCTTAAATCCTGTAGTATTGTGTTTATGAAGTTGGGTGCACCAGAGTTTGGCGATTATATATGTTCATGATTGTAATATCCTCTTGATTCATTGTTCTTTTGATCAGAATGAATTGGCCCTCTTTTTTTGTTCTGATTAGTTTTAGTTTAAAGTCTGTTTTGTCAGATATTAGAATTGCTATGCCTGCTTTTTTTCTAGTACCATTTGCTTGGTATATTTTTTTCCATCCTTTTACTTTAAGATATTGTCGGCCCTTGAAAGTGAGATGAGTTTCTTGCAGACAACAAAAAGATGGCTTTTGTTTCTTAATCCATTCACCTAGTCTGTATCTTTTGACTGGGGAATTCAGTCCATTAATATTTATAGTTAGTAATGAAAGATGAGTATTGAATCCTGTCATTTTTATTTCTGATTTTATTCTTGTTATAGCTGTATTTTTCCACATTTACACCTTCATTGAATTTCTTTCCTCAACCCCTTGGGTATAGTCATTCCTTTCTTCAGCTCTTTGTATTGCTTCCAGAACTCTCTGAAGGG
>NW_008334084.1:212252-212564 GCF_000622305.1 Nannospalax galili | reverse complement strand
ATTTGCACTGAAAAGTCAGCTGTAATCCTAATGGGTTTTCCTTATGTGACTTGTTGTTTCTCTTTTGCAGCTTTAAGTATTGTCTCTTTGTTTCGTATGTTTAGTGTTTTTGCTATTCCGTGGAGAGTTTCTTTTTTAGTCCTGTCTGTTTAGTGTTCTATATGCTTCTTGTATTTGTATGGGCATGTCTTTCTTTAAGTTTGGGAAATTTTCTTACACAATTCTGTTGAAGATCTGGTCCATGCCATTGTCTTGGGATTCTTCTCCTTCTTGTATGCCTATGATTCGCAAGTTTGGTCTTTTTATGGTATC
>NW_008334084.1:206041-211704 GCF_000622305.1 Nannospalax galili | reverse complement strand
TGATTTTGACATGTGGATTTCTTTTGTAGTTTCTGATTCTTGTGTGAGTCTCGAGCATTGAAGTTTAGGTGGTCTGCTTTTTTTGTGAACTTTATGTGTCTTTGTGGTTTACTTTTTGAGCATGAAAAGCTGGCTCATCTAAGTTTCTGGTTCTCTCTTGATTTTTATATTGGAGTGGCCAGATTGCTTTTATCTTCAGGAGTCTCCACACAGGCCCATGCCAGATGAGGATCAGATGCTCTCAGGCTTTCTCCTAAGATCTGGATCCCTCCAGGATTGATTTTGGCCTTAGGAATTTGGGGGTTGGACTGGCCTGGGAGTGGGTCCCAGGAAAGATGCTGGTCTAGTGTGGCTGCTGGCAGTCCCACCCAGAGATGCAAATGCAGATGGTGGTGGGAAGAGGCCCCAAGGGCTCCTGGGGACTGCACTGAGGAGCTAGGTTGGTCTGGATGCAAAGGATCAGGAAGAGGAAAGGTCAGCCCCCATGTCCTGGAAAGAGGCTGGCTGGTGGTGCAGGCCCAGGGAAGTAGATGGAGGTGAGGGTGGGGCCAGGCCCAGAATGCTCCTGGGGACCCGAGAAGGCACTGAATTGGTTTGGATGAAAAGGATCAGGAGGCAATAGTGGTTTCCCAGGTGTCTGGGGCCCCAAGAGAAGGAATGGGACAGGACTCAGGCTAGGAGGAGAGAAGGGAGGGGGAGATGGGAGGGTGAATGAGGCTGGGGGAGTCAAGGCGCTGAGGGTGCGATGGACTTACCCCAGAGAGAGGGCAGTCTCGGGTTTTATAGCACAGTGCATAGATTCATGTGTATATTTCAGGTAATAAAACTATTTCTGCTTATTTGTTGTGGCATGAAATCCTGAGATGCAAGAACTTTGTTCCTCCGTACATTCCAAAGATGCTTCATCTGATGCTGGCTCCTACTGTGATGTGAGGCACCCAAGACACCCAGGCCTTTAAATGGAGGAAGTACCCTCTAGGGCCAGAGAAGCTTAGCTAGATTAATTTATTCTTTTTGTAAAAACCCCTTTCCTATAGGTGCTTCATGTCTCCTCTGACAAAAATACAGTTTTCTCATCTGCAATTGCTTCAGGATAAATACAGCAACACAGAATGAATGATTTGTTGGGCCCCTGCTTTGGAGAATTGCATTACACCCACTTAAAAAAAGTAAATACAGTCATTATTTTTAATTATTATTTTTATTATTTTTTGAGAATTTTATACATGAGTACTATATTTACACCATTTCTACACCTCCCTCTTCCTTCCAACTCCTCCCACATCCCCCACAATTCCTTCTCAATTTCTTGCCCTCTCCTTTGATTATTGTTACATCTACACACATACACTTGCATATATAGATAATGCACTGAATCTATTTAGTAGTACTCATGTGTGGTGATAATCTACTGGGATTAGATAACCTATCAGGGAAATTATCCCAAGAGAAACTGATTCTGCCACCCTCAGAAACCACTGATTGCCTGCTCTTAGCACCTCAGATCTCTGGACTACCCTTTCAGCCCAGACCTGCCCACTGCATCCTGATCTCCTGTACCCAAACCAATTCAGTTCTTCAGTCTAGTTTCTTTAAAGAGTAGGCTGTCCCCACCTCCAACTTGCCTGGGATTCCAGAACCCAGACTTCTTCCCTGGTAAGTCTGATCCCACCCAATGCACCTTGACTCCCACAACCTGACCAAATTCAATCTCCCAGGCCCCATATTCTGTTCTTCTAGCCTTGGGGACAGCCTGCTTCTGCTCTTAGCACCCCAGATCTTTGGACCAGCCTCTTGGTAGTTCACCCACTGCATCCTGACCCCCTGCACAAAGACCAACTCAATTCTTCAGTCTAGGTTCTTAGAGCCTCCATAGGCCATCCCTACTCCAAACTTGCATTTGGACTCCTGAGAACAACCTTTACCTGGCTGTCCTCACCCACAACTTGCCTGGGATTCCTGAGACCATACCCACCAAGCACCAACAGTCCTGTAGAGAACTTCTACAATGAGAACCTCCTAGAAATAACCCAGGGCACAGAATTAAAAACAAACAAACAAACAAAAAACGATAATAAACATGGTCAAAGAATTCAATGAATTTAAAGAACACAAAAATCTAAGAACTAAAAGAATACAGTGATAAACTTCTGACTGAATTCACAAAAGAGTTAGAAATAGTGACAAAAACTCAGGCTGAAATGAACAAGGAAGTAAAACACTCAATAAACCAATTTGAAATGACAGGAGAAAGCTTCACCAGAATGAATGAAATGGAAAACAGACTATCAAGACTGGATGACAAAGTTGATGAATTGGACCATGCAAGCAAAGATTAAGAAAAATTTAAGAAAACACAGGAATGGAATATGGAGGAAATGTGGGACACCATGAAAATACCAAATTTAGGCTTATAGGAAGGAGAAGAATCTCAGAATAACAGTATGGCCCGTCAACTGGAATGGAGAAGAAAATTTCCCAAAATTAAAGACATGCCCATACAAATACAAGAAGCATTGTGAGGCATGATGGCACACGTCTTTAGTCCCAGAACTCCAGAAGCATAAGCAGAAAGATCTCTGTAAGTTCAAGGCCAGCCTGGTCTACATAGCCAGTGCCAGGCCAGCTGGGGCTACAGAGAGACCATGTCTCATGAAGAAAAAAAAGTACAAGAAACTCACATAGAACACCAAATAGACAGGACCAGAAAAGAAACTCCCCACTGCATATCATAGTAAAAACACTAAATGTACAGAACAGACAGAATACCGAAAACTGCAAAATATAAACAACAACTCACATATAAAGGAAAACCCGTCAGAATTAAAGCTGACCTTCCAGTGCAAACTCTGAAAGCCAGAAGAGACTGGACCAAAATATTCCCAATTCTAAATGACCACAGATGCTAACTCAGAATACTTTACCCAGCAGAAATGTCTATTATAGTTTAAGGGGAAGAAAAATCTTCCACAACATAAAGAGGCTGAAAGAATTCATGTCCACCAAACCAGCCCTTCAGAGAATTCTTGAAGCAATACAAACAGCTGAAGAAAGGAGCAACTGTATCCAAGGGGTAACAGAAAGAAACTAAATGAAGATATAACTGTGGAAATGCACAGTTGGACCAAGAATGCAAAAGGAAATTAAAATGACAGGAATTAATACACATCTTTCAATGACTAAATATCAATATACTGAACTACCTAGTAAAAAAGCACAAGCTAGTTGAATGGATTAAGAAATAAAATCCATATTTTTTTTGTCTGCAAGAAACCAATCTCACTTTCAAGGACAGGGAAGGGATGGAAAAAATATTCCAAGCAAATGGTACTCAGAAAAAAACAGGAGTTGCAATTCTAATATCTGATAAAATAGATTTCAAACTAAAACTAATGAGAAGAAATAAAGAGGGCCACTTCATTCTGGTCAAAGGAACAGTTAACCAAGAAGATATTACGATCATGAACATATATGCATCAAACTCTGGTGCACCCAAATTCATAAAAACAACATTACAGGACTTTAAGACACAGATTAGCCCCAACTCAGTAATAGTAGGGAACTTCAATACCCCACTGTCTACATTAGACAGGCCAATGGGACAAAGAATAAACAGAGAAACATCTGCATTAAGCAGTATGATACATCAAACGGACCTAACAGACATCTATCAAATAGTCCAACCAAGCACCAAAGAATACACTTTCTATTCGGCAATCCATAGAACTTTCTCCAAAATCAACCACATACTGGGGCACAAAACAAGCCTTGACAAATACGAAAGAATGAAAGAAAGAAAGAAAGAAAGAAAGAAAGAAAGAAAGAAAGAAAGAAAGAGAGAGAGAGAGAGAGAGAGAAAGAAAGAAAGAAAGAAAGAAAGAAAGAAAGAAAGAAAGAAAGAAAGAAAGAAAGAAAGAAAGAAAGAAAGAAAGAAAGAAAGAAAAGAAGCCCTAGTCATTACACAAACTCATGGCAATTAAACAACATACTCCTGAATGATGAATGGGTCAAAGGAGAAATTAAGAAAGAAGTAAAAGTATACCTGGAACTAAATAAAAAAGAAAGTACAACATAACAAAACCTCTGTGACATTTTCAAAGCAGACCTAAGAGGGAAGTTTGTAGCTCTAAGTTCCTATACTAAAAAAATCAGAAAGAACACAAATAACTGACTTAACATTGCAACTCAAGACACTTAAAAGGTAGCAACAAAATAAATAAAACCCAGCAGACAAGAAGAAATAACAGAAATCAGAGCAGAAATTAATGAAATAGAAACAAAGAAAACAATACAAAGAATCAATGAATTCAAGAGCTGTTTCCTTGAAAACATAAACAGATAGAGACCCCTTATCCCAGGTAACCAAAAGAAAGAAAGAGCAACTCCACAGCAACAAAATCAGCCATGAAAGAGGAAATATCACAAAAGACAAGAAGATCCAGAACATTATTAGGGAATAATTTAAAAACCTATATGCTATCAAATTTGAAAATCTAAAAGAAATGGATGTGTATCTAAAATCATAGGAATCAAAGCTAAACTAAGAAGAGATCAACAGCTTAAACAGACCCATAACACATAAGAAAATTGAAATGATAATACAAAGCCTCCTGACTAAATAAAGCCCAGGCCCAGATAGAATCACAGCACAATTCTACCAGACATTTAAAGAAGATCTATATCCAATACTACTTAGTTTATTCAAAAAGAAACAGAGGGATAACTTCCAAACACCTTCAATGAAGCCAGCATCACTCTAAAACCAAAGAAACAGAGAGAGAACTTCCAAATACCTTCAATGAACCAGCATGACTATAATACCAAAACTAGATAAAGATACAACCAAAACAGAAAACTATACACCCATATCCTTAATGAACATAGATACAAAAATTCTCAACAGAATACTTGCAAACCACATACAGACACACATCAAAAAGGTCGTCCACTGCCGCTAACCGCGACTCCGACCAGCAGAGTCGAGGCAAGGACAAAACGGACACCAAGGCAGGGTTCAAGCTTCTACCAACTTTATTGCACAGCACAATCCCTTATATCTTCCCCAAGGACCAATCACAACCATGCATGCACGCAGCATACAGTGGTGGAGACAATTCATTGGTCCACACAGTCAGACCACGCTCGAGGATGTCATAGATCAGGCAGGCGGCACATGATCGGGTGCATTGCGCTTGTGGGTTCTGGAGTAACAAGCGAGGGTAGCGAGGCTTGGCTGTCAGCCAGGGCACCATCTTTGGCCGACTCGGCCACACCCGCTTCCCACATCTCCCCTTTTGTTTTATTAAAGGTCATCGGGATCGTGCCTGCCTTAGGTTGCCCCCATCCATAGAACATCCTTACCCGTCATCAACTGTTCAGCAGCATCGGCTGGCAGTCTGTCTTAGGTTGGTATGTTTGTGAGGGGGTCTTACCCATCTTTGGCTACTGATCCAGCATGCTTAATCACACCTTGGGAGATTCGCCGTTATCCAACGCCATCATTGCCTGTGCGAGCAGCTGCTGTTGGACAACTGTCCTCTGTCTCATTTTACACATGCACCATATCAGACATCCACTCACACAAATCAGCAGGGCTCCCCAAATGGCCATCCCTCCCCGGTCCTTGAGGAAGGAAAAGGCTCCCTGGAGGGTCTTCATCCAAT
>NW_008334084.1:191594-204662 GCF_000622305.1 Nannospalax galili | reverse complement strand
ATGTGACCTGATTAAGCCAACATTTTCCAGAATTTGTAAACTTTGTACCACGTATTGGCTTTCTGATATTAGGTTAAATGGTTGTGTAAATATAGTGAAAACTTTTAGGACTATAGCAAGTTCTGTTGCCTGTGCTGACTTAAAGGGGAATATGTGTGTTTTGGGGGGTAGACCTTCTACACAAATAGACCCAACTCCCCCTCTAGATCCATCCGTGTAAATATTCACTGCTCCAATAATAGGTGAAGTACGTGTAACCCGATGGTGTATTAAAGGGTTACGAGATGCAAATTGCAGTATAGGATCAGCAGGGAGATGGTTGTCAAACCTGCCAGTAGCACTGTGGCTGCAACAGCCCAAATATCATTACATGCAGCTAAGGTTTCTATTTGGAGGGGTGAATAAGGGGTTATGATAATATCAGGTTGTTTACCAAATGCTTCTATACTAGTTCGCAGGCTTTTCAGTATCAAAGCTGCGACTTCTTCTGGATAATAAGGAAGTATTTTCTTTGGAGAATGAGCTAAGTATAACCACATTATAGGACCCTCCTGCCACAAAACTCCAGTTGGAGAACAGTTAGAAGCGATAATACAAAGATACAAGGCCTTTTCATAATCTAAACGTGTCACTTGAGCAAGACTTAAACATTGTTCCACTTTCTGAATGCAGGCCCGTGCTTCAGGAGTAAGCGTTCTAGGGGAATGAAGAGCAGGATTACCTTGGAGTATTTTGAATAGTGGGGCTAAGTCTGCATTAGTTAGTTTACAATAAGGTCTGATCCAGTTTATATCTCCTAAGAGCTTTTGAAATTCATTTAAAGTGTTAAGATGGTCTATCTTAATGGTCAGTTTAAGAGCCTTTACTATTGTATTGCTCAACCGGGTTCCTAAATACTCCTTAATATCCCCCAACTGAATTTTGTCTGGTGCTATGGACAAGTCCCACTTAGCAAGCTCAACCTTTAGCTTGTACAACATAGTTTCGACCTTGGTATTACTGTCTGCACATAAAAGAATATCATCCATATAATGATAGATGACAGCCTCGGGAAAGGCGTCTCTTAATGGCTGAATGACTTTCCCTATATATATCTGGCATAGTGTAGGACTATTAGCCATTCCTTGAGGAAGAACTACCCACTCATATCGCTTATCTGGAGAGGAATGGTTTAAGGACGGGACAGTAAATGCAAATTTAGAGGTGTCATACGGATGCAAAGGAATAGAGAAAAAACAATCTTTGATATCAATTATAGCAGTAGGCCAGTTTTTTGGCAAAGCTGAAATCAAAGGGAGGCCACGTTGCACCGGGCCAAAGGTTTCCATACACTCATTTACAGCTCTTAAATCCTGGAGTAATCTCCATTTGCCTGATTTTTTCTTAATAATGAATATGGGTGTATTCCAAGGAGAGGTAGACTCCTTTATATGGCCTGCACTAAGCTGTTCGTTTATTAGGTCCTGGGCAGCTAATAATTTTTCTTTGGGAAGGGGCCATTGAGGGACCCAGACCGGTTGATGTTTCTTCCATACTATAGGTATGCACTCAATGGCCCCTATGTAAAACCCAGTCCTTTACGCAAAGTACCTCCTCTCGCCCGAACAGGCTCTATTACTCCTTGGTGATCTTTCTCCAACCCTTCTCCATGCAAATACCCCATTTGTTGTACCATTTCCTGATTTTGGGAATTATAGGTTGCATCCGTTACTATTCACACTCCCATCATGGACATAACATCTCGGCCCCATAAAGAGATGGGCAACTTCATTACAAAAGGTTGAAATAGTCCTTGATGGCCTTCTTCATTTGTCCACTTTAAGATCTTAGCACTACACTGTGGGTCTTGAGCATATCCTAAACCCCTAAGCGTCTGGCTAGATTGTTGCAAGGGCCAATTTGAAGGCCAGTCAGACTGATTTATAATGCTTTTATCTGCACCTGTATCTAGGAGCCCCAAGAAAGGCTTTCCTTCCACATATAACCTTAATATAGGTCTATCATACAACCCAAGATTAAGCCAGGCTTGTGGTCCTCCTATGGATCCAAAACCTCCATCTCCCCTAGCTTGTGACTTTGAAAGATGTTTTGCACGAGAACTGGGGAAAACCAAAATTTGGGCGATGTGATCTCCAGGGCTTATAAGAACTATTCCCCTTGGAGAGGACACCATAATTCCTACTTGGCCAATATAATCCGAATCAATGACTCCCGGATGTATTATCAATCCTTCTAAAGTAGTGGAACTCTGACCAATTAATAATCCTACTGTATTTCGCGGTAGTGGACCTTTAAAGTCTGACTCCACCACCTGAATTCCCATTTGAAGTGTCAATATAAGTCTGGAGGTGGCGCAGAGATCCAATCCTGCGCTCCCTTGGCTGCATTAGCAGCTGCTAGTTCTACACAATATTCCAAGTAAGCAGATTTCCAATTCAAATAATCGCCCCCTGAAAGAACAGCCCTACAAAGATTTTGCCAATCAAAAGGAGTCATAGCACGTCTAGTAAGGCTTTCAACCTGAGTTATAGTATAAGCTGCTTGTATCCCATAAGTAGCCACAGATTCTTTCAATCTCTGAATTACTTTCCAGTCCAGGGGTTCATGATATCTTTTATTGTTCTGATCATCAAACACTGGGAAAGCTCCATAACTAGGCACTAGATGGTGCCATATACCTGCACTAAGCGTGCGACAGCTCCTTTCTATGGAGGGCATGGCTTCCAGACAGTCTCTATCCCACGGAGGAGCACTAGGCTCAACCTTTTCCTTTTTCTTTTTCTTTTTATTATCAGTAATTCTCAGCTGTTCCATAATGCTGTCTAAATCCTCAGAATCATATTCTTCCTCCTCTACTTCTGAAGAAGCACAACATGCACTGAGTTGAGACGCTTCCTCTCTTGCTTCTTCTAAAGCCTGAGCTCCTTGAGCTATATCTTCCTCATACTTCCCTGTTTTATCCGCTAAACATGTCCGTACCAAGGTCCAAATAGCTAGAGTACCTCTAGGGAGGGGTTTTTTCGCATCTTTATCTGATAACTCTTTTCCTAATCGCTCCCAAGAGGCAGCAGCTACAGACCCCTCCTCAAGAAACCACGGGGCCTCTGCTGCGATGGTATCCAAGAACTTTTCCACCATCTCAGCCTTCAGCTTAATCCTGCCATGCTTTAAAAGCTGCACTAGCGCGATGTGCACTTTCGCTTTCGATCCGCCAGTGCCCATTTTCTCTAGGTTACTTCTCTGTCCCTTTTCCTAGGGATCTTTAGTCTCCGTTCCACCTTGTGGAAACTTTCCCTTTGTTCCCTCTTAGGGGGAACTTTTGCTAGCACTATTGTTTTGTTTTTTAATTACAATTCTGGAGCATCAGGGTCCCCATACGGGCCACCAACTGCCGCTAACCGTGACTCCGACCAGCAGAGTCGAGGCAAGGACAAAACGGACACCAAGGCAGGGTTTAAGCTTCAACCAACTTTATTGTGCAGCACAATCCCTTATATCTTCCCCAAGAACCAGTCACAACCATACACGCATGCAGCATACAGTGGTGGAGACAATTCATTGGTCCACACAGTCAGACCACGCTCGAGGATGTCATAGATCAGGCAGGCGGCGCATGATCGGGCGCATTGCGCTTGCACGTTCTGGAGTAACAAGCGAGGGTAGCGAGGCTTGGCTGTCAGCCAGGGTGCATTCTTTGGCCGACTCGGCCGCGCCCGCTTCCCACAGTCCACCATGATCAAGACAGCTTTATTCCAGAGATGCAGGGATGGTTCAGTAAACATAAGTCAATAAACGTCATAATTCATATAAATGTTTTCAAAGAAAAAAAAAACCCATATGATCATCCCAATATATGCAGAGAAGGCCTTAGAAAAAAAATTAACATTCATTTATGTTAAAAGTCTCAGAGGGAATTGGTTTGGAGGGAACATACTTCAGCATAATTAAAGCTATATACAAAAAGCCCACAGCTAATGTCATCATAAATGGAGAAACACTGGAAGCATTCCTAATAAAATCAGAAAACTAGATAAGGCTGTCCACTATCTCCACTCCTTTTTAATATAGTGCTTGAAACTCTTGCTAGAGCAAAAAGACAAGAGAAGGAAATTAAAGCATGCTAATTGGAACAGAAGAGGTCAAATTATCCCTTTTTGCAGAGGATATGATATCCAAGGGATGCCAAAATCCACCAGAAAATTCCTAGAAATGAATAACTTTACTGAAAAGTAAAGTGGCAATTTATAAAATTAATCTACAAAAATCAGTAGCTACCAATAATAATCATTTGGAGAAAGAGTACATGGAAACCCTCCCATTCACAATAGCCTCAAAAATATCACAGAATAAACCTGACCAAAGATATTGAAGACCTCTACAATGACATTTTTAAATCTTTAAAGAAAAAGATTGAGGAAGACACCAGAAGATGGAAGGACCTCCCATGCTCATGGATTGGAAGAATTAATATTATGAAAATGGCCATTCTACCAAAAGCCATTTATAAATTCAATACAATGCCAATCAAAATCCCCATAATATTCTTCAGAGAAATAGAAAAAGCATCCTAAAATTCATATGGAACCACAAAAGACCCCAGATAGCCAAAACAACCCTGAACACAAAGAGCAATGTTGGGAGGGTTACTATACCAGACTTCAAACTATACTAAAGAGCTATAGTCATTAAAAAAAAACCCAGCATGGTACTAGAACAAAAATAGACCATAGATCAATGGAACATAATTGAAAGTGCAAATATGAGTACATGCAATTTCAGCCACCTGATATTTGACAAAGGGGCCAAGAACATTCACTAGAGGAAAGACAGCATGTTCAGCAAATGGTGCTGGCAAAACTGGATCTCCACCTATAGAAGAATGAAACTAGACCCTTATCTTTCATAAAAGTCAATTCCAAATGGATCAAAGACCTCAACGTGAAACTGAAACCTGAAAAAATTGGCAATAACCTATAAGACATAGGTAGGGGAAGGGACTTTCTAAACCGAACATCAATAGCTCAGGAATCAAGGTCAAGAATCAACAAGTGGGACCTCATTAAACTAAAAAACTCTGTACAGCAAAAGGAACAACCATGGAAGTGAAGAGAAAACTCACAGAGTGGGAGAAAATCTTCAATAGTGAAACATCTAACACAGATTTAACACCCAGGATATAGAAAGAACTAAAAAAAAAAAAAATCAAGAAAACAAGTAACTCAATTAAAAGATGGGCTAAGGATCTGAACAGAGAGTTCTCAAAAGAAGAAACAAAGATGGCTGAGAAGCATCTTAAAAGGTGCTCAACATCGTTAGTAATTAGGGAAATGCAAATTAAAACCACTTTAAGATGTCATCTTACCCGACTCAGACTGGCTAAGATGAAGAGAACAAATGATACCAAATGCAGGAGAGAATGTGGGGAAAGGGGAACACTCATCCCCTGCTGGTGGGATTGTAAACTCATGCAACCGCTACGGAAAGCAGTGTGGAGAACTCTTTAAAAACCTAAAAGAGATCCTACCATTTGACCTGGTTATACCACTCCTTGGCATATACCCAAAGGACTCATCTTATTACAGAGACACTTGTATATCCATGTTTGTTGTTGCTCTTCTCACAATCATTAAGAGGTGGAAGCAACTGGTGTCTCTCAACTGACCAGATAATGAAAATGTGGCACATTTACATAATGGAGTTCTATTCCATAGTAAAGAAATATGAAGTCATGAAATTTGCAGGTAAACGGATGAAACTAGTAAGTGTTATACCAACTGAAGTAACACAGACCCAGAAAAAAAAGATATATGTTCTCCTTCATATGTGGATCCTAGAACCAAATCCTTATATGTGAGTATGTACCCAGACATAACTGCAGGAACCAGAATAATGGAAAGGAACCAGGGAGGTGAAGGGAAAGAAGACCCTGAGAGAGAAAAAGTAAGAGACAAGTGTTACTAAGGGAGAAAAGGATAAAAAGGGGACTATTTAAATGGGTGGTGGGAGAGAGGGGTATACAAGGATAAAGGGAAGGAAGTCAAGAGAGTTGGGACCACAGGAGACTGGTATTATCAAGAGAGAAATGGGGAAGATAGGGATACTTTAAATGGGGAACCAATTGCAGAAAGGTTAGACAGTGAGAGAGAGGAGAGATAAATAATGCCTAGCTAGTTTTAAAAAATCAGAAGGAATCATTTTAATCCAACAACCTAATGACATATACACATACAGTATCTCTACATAAGTCCACGTGTATAGCTAAAGGCCACATAAGAAGAAACAGTGTCAGACAGAAGAAGCCTTCTGTGAGTTGTTAGCTAGTGTGATCCAAGTGACTCCCAGAGTTACATAGGCTATTGCCACAGCCCTTGATGGCCTCCCAGAAATTGAATATAAGACCCTACTACTGAAGACAGAACATACTTCAGATTCAGACACAGAATTTAGATCAATAGAACTGTAACTGGCCTGAAATCACTTCCCCAAAGGCTAACTCTCATAGCTCGGGAGAGTGCTATGAAGGTGTCAAGGGAAAACATCAATTGATGGTCGAACACTGGCTTCAAGACCAAGTAACCACATCAATGGCTGGCACAGCATAGGACATTGATGCAGTACTGGCACTTTTATCTTGGGGGCAATCAACAGCTACCTAATTGAATTAAAAGCCAACTCCATGGGAGGAAACTCAAGTGTGGTACTGTAAACATAACCAATTACACATGACTAGAGTGTCATAGATCTTAGAGAAACCCAAACACTGTCACATCCCTAGACTAATGTAATTTCTTACTATGTGCAAAATTTGTATCCTTACAGTTACAAACAGATATCCCAGTCACCACTCAACAAACAAGCTTATTTTTCACCAGTTGGAGACTATTACCAAGTACCACAACTCATCTCACACAGACATTGTCTATGAATTTCCCAGGCCTAAGTAACACATCTACAATGCAACCTCTACACCTAAGGGGCATGGAACACACAACAGGGGTAAAGATGAGGACACTAATGAATCTTTCAGTTCTCATTAATGAAGCTCCCTTATACAACAGAGGGCCTGGAACACAAAATATCACATGGCCAAAAGATAGAGATTAAGAGTCTGCAGAGAGACAACCTGAGAGCGCCTGTTCTGACTTCCATCAGTGTAGGGACTGAGATCTCAGCAGACTGCCTGAGCCTGTTCTGACTCCATCAGTGTAGGGACTGAGAGCTCAGCAGATCTCCTGAGAGCACCTGACCTGGCCTCCCTCTGGCATAAGGGCTGGGAACTCAGCAGACCACCTGAGAGTGCCTGGATCCGGCCTCCACTTGGGAGTGAGCTTCCCCAAATCATGTCTTACCCAAACCCTAACTGGATTATGGGAACCCCTTCCCCCGACATGGCCCCAGGGAAGACCTCTGCCCTAAGGTAGGGTAAGGCTGAGACCTTAGGAGACAGCCTGAGAGTGCTTATTCTGGCCTCCCTCTGGCATAGGGACTGAGAACTCAGCAGACTACCTGAGAGTCCCAAAATTGGGCCTCCCCTTAGGGAACTTCTGAAATTGTGCTCTGAGTACCAGCTAGTAGGGGTCCAAATGTTAGAAGGAAGCCTGAGTGCACCTGACTGGAGCCTGACTTGGACATCTGTGAGAGCTCCTGAGTAGCTGATCTGAAGCCATCAGACCCTCCAAAATAAAACCTGAGAGAACCTGAAACTTAGACCAACCAGCTTTACATAATCAATAAGAAAATGACCAAGGCACACCAATAATACAAACAGAAGCAAACATCAACTGGATTTTCATACCAGAATCACAAACAACAAAAGAAATTCACATGCCAAAATCACAATGAAAAAATAATGAAATGGAAAGCCAAAACACTATGTCCCCACCAAACTCCACCAGTCTGTAGGAGAGTCCTACAAGGAGAACCTCCTAGAGATAACCCAGGACACTGAATTTAAAAGAACAATCATAAACATGATCAAGGAATTCAATGAATTGAAAGAATACATAAACAAATCAAAGAACTAAAAAGAAGACAGGGATAAACTTCTGATTGAATTCAGGAAAGAGATAGAAACATTGAAGAAAACTCAGGCTGAAATGAAGAAGGAAGTGAAAAATTCAATAAGCCAACTTGAAACAACAGGGGAAAGCCTCACCGCTAGAATGAATGAAATGGATAATAGAATATCAACACTGGAGGATAAAGTTGAAGAACTGGATCATTCAAGCAAACATTATAAAAAAAATAAAGAAACACAAGAATGTAATATGCAGGAGATGTGGGAAACCATGAAAAGACCAAATTTATGTATCATAGGCATAGAGGAAGGAAAAGAATTTCAGGTTAATGGTATTGACCAGATCTTAAACAGGATTGTAGAAGAGAATGTCCTGAAATTAAAGAAAGACATCCCCATACAAATACAAGAAGCACATAGAATACCAAATAGACAGGACCAGGAAAGAAACTCCCCACTGCATATCATAGTGTGTTCCCCAGGGGTCCTGTTTCCTCCAAGGGGCGGGGCCTGCTGCAGAGAATTGACTGTGGAGAGTTAGCAGCAGAAGGAGGGGCTTATGGCACCACCTTGGGACAGAAGCCTGGAGCCTCCAGGAACCCATGGTGGTGGGTGTGGAGAAAATAGATGGCCCCTGCATCTCACCCGCATCGCAAGAGGGAGCATTTACTGACCTGGAAAGAGACTGCAGGCCCAAGATGTATGGGTGAAAGCTAGTGGTGACTATGGGCATGCTGCAGGAGCAATCTGGGCCACCCAGAGCTGGGCAGCCCAGACCTGAGCGGTGTAGAGCTAGGCACTGTATATTGTTTTCATTGTAAGTCACTCCCCTCCTCCCCCATGAAAATAATAAATGTTTGTAAAGATATGTTATATGGTTTTCCTGATAGCGGAGGCCGCACACCTAGAACACCAAATAGACAGGATCAGAAAAGAAACTCCCCATGACACATCATAGTAACGACACTAAATTTATAGAACAAAGACAGAATACCAAAAGCAGCAAAAGAAAAACAAGTCACATATAAAGGAAAGCCAATCAGAATTACAGCTGACCTATCAATGCAAACTATGAAACCCAGAAGAGCTTGGACCAAGGTATTTCCATTCTAAATGGCAATAGATGCCAGTACAGAATACTTTACCGAGGAAAAATGCCCATTGTAGTTGAGGGGGAAAGAAAAAAATCTTCCGTGACACAAATAGCCTTATAAAACATTTCCATGAAACCAGCCCTTCAAAGAATACTTGAAACAATATAAAGAATGGAGAAAGGAACAACTATACCCCAGGGGCAACAAAAGAAACTAAATAAAGGTTTAATTGTGGAAACACAAAATAAAGAACGCAGACAGTAATCAAAATAATGGTAACCAGTACACATCTTTCAATAATAACTTTAAATATCAATGGACTGAACTCACCAGTCAAAAGACACAGACTAGGTGAATGGATTAAGAAACAAAATCCATCTTTCTTTTGTCTGCAAGAAACCCATCTCACCTTTAAGGACAAGCACTACCTTAAGGTGAAAGGATGGAAAAGAATATTCTAAGCAAATGGCACTAAGAAACAAGCAGGGATTGCAATTCTAATATCTGACAAAATAGATTTCAAACTAAAACTAATCAGAAGAGATAAAGAGGATCACTTCATTCTGATCAAAGGAACAATTAAACAAGAAGATATCAAAATCCTGAACATATATGCACCAAACTCTGGTGCATCCAAATTCATAAAAATAACACTACAGGACTTTAAGACACAGATTAACTCCAACTCAGTAGGGACTTCAATACTCCACTGTCTTCATTAGACAGGAGAAATGGACAAAGAGCAAACAGAGAGCCATATGAGTTAAACAATACTATACATCAAATGGACCTAACAGACATCTTCCAAATATTCCACCCAAGTACCAAAGAATACACTTTCTATTCAGCACCCCATGGAACTTTCTCAAAAATTGACCACATACTGGAGTACAAAACAAGCCTCAACAAATGCAAAAAAATTGAAATAATTCCACGCATTCTATGAGACCACAATGCAAAATTGACCACATACTGGGCCACAAAACAAACCTCAACAAATACAAAAATATTGAAATAATTCCATGCATTCTATTGTACCACAAAGCAATAAAGCTCAAAATAAACACTGGAAGAAGCCCTAGGCACTACATGAACTTGTGGTGATTAAACAACACACTCCTAGAAAATGAGTGGGTCAAAGGAGAAATTAAGAAAGAAATAAAAGAATTCCTGGGATTCAATGAAAAGAACAATACAATACAAAAAAAACCTCTGGGCACTCTAAAAAGCCATCCAAAGAGGGAAGTTTATTGCTCTAAGTGCCTACATTAAAAAATTAGAAAGAGCACAAATAAATGACCTACTATAGCAACACAAGATGCTAGAAAGACAAGAACAAATGAAACCCAAACCCAGCAGAAGAGAAGAAATAACAAAAATCAAAGCAGAAATTAATGAAATAGAAACGAAAACAATACAAAGAGTCAATGAATGTAAGAGCTGGTTCTTTGAAAAGCTAGACAGGCAGACCCTTAGCACAGTTAACCAAAAGAAAGAAAGAGCAAATCCAAATGAATAACATCAGAGATGAAAGGGGAAACAGCACAACAAAAGATCCAGAACATTATAAGGGAATGTTTAAAAAACCCATACTCTACTAAATTTGAAAATCTAAAGGAAATGGATGGACATCTAAAATCATGGGAACCACCAAAGTTAAACCAAGAAGAGATCAACTGATTAAACACACCCATAACATATAAGGAAATCAAAGCAATAATACAAAGCATCCAGACTAGAAAAAAACCCAGCCCCAGATGGATTTACAATAGAATTCTACCAGACATTTAAAGAAGACCTCCAATCAATACTACATTAATTATTCAAAATAATAGAAACAGAGGGAGAACTCCCAAATTCCTTCTATGAAGCCGGCATCACTCTAATACCAAACTGGGTAAAAACAACCAAAGTGAAAACTATATTTCCATATCCTTAATGAATATACATGCAAAACTTCTCAAGAAAATACTTGCAAACCACATACAGATGTACATCAAAAAGATCATTCACCATGATCAAGTATGTTTTATTCCAGAGATGCAGAGATGGTTCAATATATGTGTCAATAAATGTCATAATCATATAAATGGACTCAAAGACAAAAACCACAGTCATCTCAATATATGCAAAAAAGACTTTTGACAAAATTCAGCATGCATTCATGATAATAGTTCTAAAGGGAATTGGACTGGAGGAAGTATTCCTCAACTAATTAAATCTATATACAATAAAACCCACAGCCACCATCATTCCAAATGGGGGAAAAAAAACTGGAAGCATTCCCATTAAAATCAGCAACCAGACAAGGATGTCCACTATCTCCACTCCTTTTCAATATAGTGCTTGAAACTCTTACTAGAACAATAAGACAAAAGATGGAAATCAAAAGAGCACTAATTGGAAAAGAAGAGGTCAAATTATCCCTTTTGGCAAATGATATGATACTATACCTAAGAGATCCCAAAAGTTCCAGCAGAAGATTCCTACAACTGATCAACATGTTCAGTAATTATCAGGTTATAAAATCACTCTACAAAAATCAGTATCTTTTCTATATACCAATAACAAGCAATTTGAGAAAGAGTACAGGAAAATGCTCCCATTCCCAATAGCTGCAAAAAATAAAATATCTTAGAAAAAACCTGACTAAAGACACCAAAGAGCTCTACAATGAAAATTTAAAAATTTTAAAGAAAGAGATTGAGGAAGACACCTGAAGATGGAAGGACCTCCATGGTCATGGATTAGAAGAATTAATATTGTGAAAATGACCATTCTTCCAAAAGCAATATATAGATTCAATGCAATCCTAATCAAAATCCCCATGACATACTTCACAGAATTAGAAAAAAAAAAAATCCTTAAATTCGTATGGAAGCACAAAAAAACCCAGATAGCCAAAGCAACCCTGATCACAATGAAAAACACTGGAGGGATTACTGTACCAGATCTCAAAGTATACTACAGAGCTATAGTTATAAAAATGGCATGGTACTGACACAAAAATAGACACACAGATCAATGGAACATCATTGAAGATCCGAATCTGAGTACACATAATTTCAGCCACCTGATATTTGACAAAGGTGCCAAGAACACATAATGGAGTAAAGACAGCATCTTCAACAAATGGTGCTGGCAAAACTGTATCTCCACCTGTAGGAGAATAAAACTAGATCCTTATCTTTCGCCTTGCACAAAAGTCAACTCTAAATGGATCAAAGACCTCAATGTGAAATATGAAACCCTGAAATTATTAGAATAAAATGTTGGCAGTAACCTACAAGATATAGGTGTAGGAAAGGAGTTTCTAAATCACACAGCAGTTGCTTAGGAAGTAAGGTCAACAACCAACAAGAGAAAACACACAGAGTGGGAAAAATCGTCATTAATGACACATCTGACAGAGGTTTAATATCCAGAATATATGAAGAACTCAAAAAACAAAGAAGCAAGAAAGCAAATGACCCAATTAAAAGATGGGCTAAAAAGATCTAAACAGAGTTCTCAAAGGAAGAAATAAAGATGGCTAAGAAGCATCTTTAAAAGTGTTCAACATTGTTAGTAATTAGGGAAATGCAAATTAAAATCATCTTAAGGTTTCACCTTACCCCAGTCATACTGGCTAGGATCAAGAGAACAAATGACCTCAAATGCTGGTGAGGATGTGGAGAAAGGGGAACACTCATTTACTGCTGGTGGGATTGCAAACTTGTACACCCCTATGAAAAATAGTGTGGAGAATTCTTACAAAACTAAAAATGAACCTACCACATGACCCCGGTTATACCACTCCTTGGCATATACCCAAAGGACTCATCCTATTGTAGAGATGCGTGTACAACCATGTTTGTTGCTGCTCTTTTCACAATAGCTAAGAGATGGAAGCAACCTAAGTGTTCCTTAATTGATGAGTGGATAATGAAAATGTAGTTCATTTATATGATGGAGTTC
>NW_008334084.1:171276-191269 GCF_000622305.1 Nannospalax galili | reverse complement strand
AAGAAATGATGAAATAATGAAATCTGCAGGTAAATGGATGGATCTAGAAACTGCTATGCTAAATGAAGTATAACACAGATTCAGAAAAACAAAAGATATATGTTCTCTCTCATTTGTGGATCCTAGTACCAAATCCTTACAAGTGAGTGCATATCCTGATGCAACTGCAGGGCCAAGAATAAGGAAGGGAAACAGGGAGTTAAAGAACGAAGGAACCCAAGAGAGAAGAATAGTAGGATAAAGGTGTTACTAAAAGAGAAATATGTAAAATGGGAGTAAAGGGGAGGGGGGGTCTTAAGCACAGAATGAACCCTAAGGGAATGGAAGAAAGCCCTTCCAGAAGTGATGTGGTTGGTCATTAAACAAAAATTCCAGGGGTGGGTTGTCCCCTATGAGCTGTTGGCCTGCCTGGAGGTCCCCCAAACAATAAAGGCCAATGCCAATAATGTGGACAGAAGGACCCTATTGCTGAAGACACTGCTTGATGTGAGCACAGGAGAGGGGAAAATCAAGATTGGCCTAAGCTGGAAACTCCCTGCCACTGGATGGGTGGCTTTCATGGTGCCAAAAAGCAATATGTAGATGACTAGGGGAGAATTGGTCCCTATAATTTTGCTCAACAATGGACCTTACGTGTTGCATTATCAACATACCAAACAAGATGTTCCTGCTAGTGCAGTAGTGGAGTATCTAGTTTATATACAACCAGCAAATTTTTGATTGGTTATAATGCCCACTCCTAGGGGTGGAATACACATCTGGTACTGTAGACCAGACCAACCCCCTGTGTCAAGGGAGAATATAGGCCCCAGTGAGAAGCCACTGCAATTGTTTTGTTAGATGGATGTGATATACCTGCTAAAATACTAAGTATTTGTGTTTATACCCATAGGTTGTTATTATAGTAGCTGCTGTTTAGATCTTCTTGCTTCTTGCTGTTCGTGTTCTTATAGTAGATGGAATCCCACTGAAATGAGCCAAAAGCCTATGGAAAACTGCCAGTGCAGAGACCCAAAAGTTCAGTGCCTTGCCACAATAGAAGGCAAATCATCCCACACCTTCTATCCCCTCCAAGGCTCAGGGACTTTTGCAGAATAGGTTGGTGGAAAGAATGTAAGAGCTGGAGGAAGGGGTGGAGTGGTGACTGGAAGTGTCCTCTGACTATTGTGCCACCAAGTTATGATCATACCTCCTTCCCACACTCATCAAGGAGTCAAGGGGTACTCAGTTACCCCTCCCACCCAATCAGTTGACCTTTGTTGCACGTGGGGGAGAGGCTAAGGATATATAATCTGAGAATGCCAGAAGGTACATCTCTCACCATTTTATGCAGCTGTCAGGAAGTCACAGGATCTATATTTGAGTGTGGACTTTCTAGTGCAGCCATAAATGGGGGGTGCCCACTCCTTTGTAACTAAACTTCCACCCTATGCTCTGAAAAAAAAAGAAAATGATAGGTGTTTAGATAGATAGATGAGAAGGATCTGACTAGATTGCAAGTGGGTGGACTTGCACTGGGGAATGTCTGGAGACACTGACTTGACACAGTGGGCCTTAACACCCAGGGGACAGAGTATATGGCTTCCAGTGGAGAAGGCCTATGGGAGGGTTCTGGTGGGGATGGGGCTATAAGATGATTCAGATTGTTTGAGATATTCTGCATTAAATACAACAAAATTTAATAAAAAGAAAATTTTTAAAAGTCTGCAGAATTCTGATCCTTGGACAGTACTCCTATATTAAACTTCACCCACCCAGGGCTCAGGCAAATATATATATTGCTCATAAATGAAGGGAGATATTACCAATGTACGTAAGAAAGTTGTGGTAGTGACTGTGGGGGTACTGCAGGGCTTGGGGCATATGCTCCCTCAGGAAATGGGACAGTGAGAACCTAGAGAGGCTTTGGAGTAGAACCAGAGTTTACATGTATGAATCAAGCTGAAGGAGGATAACAAGCATAAGACAAATATGTCTCTAGGAGTCCTGCTCTGGTACCTGCTTGTATTTAGGAGATTCCTTTTAAGAGTTGAAAAGCATCCCATGATTTTGCTGTTAAGGCATTATCTGCTATATGGTTCATGTTTGTTAAGCAAATTTGGAAGGCCTTTAGGTTAGTCACAAATGTTCAGTCAACCCAGGTCTCCTGTTTCAATTGTCCTCCAAACTGCTCTCACTCAGAACTGCCTGAATCCTGAAGGCATTTGACTTATGATCTTCAACTTCCACATTGTGTGCTCTGGCGACCTCAGGCAAATAAATAAGCAACTATGCACAAAGCCCTGGTCAACTCAAACTTTTCAAGAGCTATTTTCAGACACCAGTTCCTCAACACATGGATGCTGGCTGAATGGACTCTTCTTGTTTTTGTCTTGCAGGGAAGCGGGCTTGCCTTGGGGAACAGTTGGCCAGGTCTGAGCTGTTCATTTTCATCACTTCCCTTATACAAAAATTTACCTTTAAGCCCCCACTCAATGAGAAGTTGAGCCTGAAATCCCGAGTGTCCCTCACCCTTTCCCCAGAGAGCCACCACATCTGCGCTGTTCCTAGGCTGTAATGTTGGAGAAGAAAAGAGAAGTGACGTGTGTTCTTAAGCCGCTGATGTGTGTTCTCATACGAGGGGAGAAAGTGAGGATAACTGAGGAAACACAGTTGTAATAAGATTATGGAAACTGAATCCAATTTCTGGACTGCTAGATCTCTACATTGGTGCTGGGAAAATCACTGACGTGCTCAGTGGTATATCTTTTCTTCTAAAAGCTACAAAGGGAATGATGGTTCCTCTAGCTTAAAAAAAACATTTGTAAGAATCACATGATATAATGGATTAAAAGTGATTTGTAAATCATAAAAATATAATTAAAAAGTTATGTTATAATTTGCCTTGTCCCTTCTTCCTTTCATAGATATATATTTGCTTCTGGTCTGTTGAGTAATTCATCTGAGAGTGATACAAAGAGTGAATAGAAGTTGGAACTGGATCCTGGATACAGTCAGGAAAGATGACTAGAAAGGCTCTCTGACTTGGGAAGTGTGAAGCTGCCTCCTCTTGCTCTGCCTTTCAGTGTTCCTCTTAAAAGTCAGAAAGGCAGGATAATTCCCAAACTACAGGGAAGCTAAGAAAGTGATGTAGAAGCAGTTTCTACTATTTATAGTATCTCAGCATTGACCTTGGACCCAGGACCTGATAAGATGTGATCACAAATGATCAAACCCTGGAAGCAGGTTTAGGAGCAAATGGTGAAGATTTTCTATCTCCATAGTATCTCATTGCCTTCAGTCCAGACATATATCCCCAGTCTTTTCACATAGGATTCTGTCTATTGTATGACATATGAACTTCTCTTGGAACTGGCCCATAAGTTCTGATGGTTTACATTACCACCTTGAACTGACTGGGCCCTAGCAGAGCATTTTACAGTCAGACATGAGAAATGGCAGAATCCTTGCTGGGTTTGATCAGTGGGGACATAATCACCATAAAATAGGTCAGGCAACACTGTCAGGGAGTTTTCAGCCTTACTCTATTTCAAATAAAGCAAAATATGTTAATAAGGAGGCAATATCACAACCAAAGCTATTTTTAAAAATATTTTATTATTTTTATTTTGTGTATATGAGCAGATCGCCTGCATCTAAGTAAGTGTATGTAAGTGTACCCATCTCATGTAATGCCCACAGAAGTCAGAAGAAGGCATCAGATTTCCCTGGAACTGGAGTTACAGATAGTTGTTAGCTACCAGATGGGTGCTGGGAATTGAATGTGGGTCTCTGCAAGTGCATCCAGTACTCTTCACTGCTAAGCCATCTCTCCAGTCCCCCAAAGCTCTTTTTATTTAATAGGCTAGACCCAAGGAATTTAAATATCTCAGAAACAAACAGGCCAATGACAATTTGTTTTTTCTTCCCATTGGGATTCAGTGAAAAGCATATTTATCCAATGCCTTGAGAGAAAGCACAGATGGTGTTAAAATGTAAGCACTTGTCTGGGCTAGCCTGAGGTAGTTAAGGAGAGCATATCTAGAGAGAATAGTTATTCTTTAGTGTAGAAAATTTGGTCCCTCTTACCAGATAAAAGGAAAATGGAAGAGAGTGGGCACTACGTTCACTTCTTTTTTTTTTTTTTTTTTTTATTTTAACATCCTTAATCTCTAGAAAACAGGCAAGTAATGTTTAAGGATAAAACCATCCATAGCAGGCCTTGAGGTCCCCCACCATAGGCAGCTTCTCTCTGCCTCCCAACCCACCTTCCTTTTCCTCTGCCAAAATCACATTATCTAAGTAGGTTCTTCATGGGAAACTGGTCAAAATCTTTAAAAATTTATTTTTATGTTTTATTTATTTATATGACTGTGTCTCTCTGAGTGTGTACACCACATGTATGTGATGTCTAAGGATATCAAAAGAGGGTTGACACCCACACCCCTGGAGCTGGAGTTACAGGCAGTTGTGAGCTGCTTGACATCAGTGCTTGGAATCATACTCAGGTCCTCTGGAAGAGCAGTAAGTACTATTAACTGCTTAGCCATCAATATCTTTGTATGGCTCAGTCTCCTCACCTGAAAATGAGGGCCTTTGTTCATGTTGTCTCTGCATCCCATTCCTTATCCCTTTTACAATTTCTATGATTCTAAATGATCAACCAAATATCATCTACTTTACCATGAGCACAGTATGTCAGAATTATAGATGAAGACATTTTGCCTTTCCAAAACACCAAAATTCATTGAGTAACAATAAATTCATAACTAATTGTGGTTTGAATGGAAGCAATTTTCCAATTATTCTTACATTTTTGATAGCCTTGGCCAAAGCAAACACAAATTCTTTTATTAAATACTAACTCTCAGATCACACATTATACACCGTGCAATAAACATATACCTCTTTATCTAAAAATATAGATGTTGGAGTGCTACAAACGGTTCAGTGACAAGGAGTTTCAGGGAGTTTCAAAGGGGCCTCAGAAGTCAAAGCTGGGAAATTGATAAGAAATGTCCCTACTGATAAAAACCCAGTGGGAGCTGCAGAAGCTAGATGAGTAGTGGTGGCTGCCAGTAAAGACACTGTGGTCACAGGCTTGACTGCACAGACAAAAAAAAAAGGTAGATGGGTTGATGGCAGGTCCAGATAGTCCAGACGAGTAGGCCATGTAAACCAGGTCAGCAGTGGGGGACCAAGCCTAACTGAAACCACTGGGATAGTCGGGAGTCCTCTGCCTGTTCTTCCTTGATACGTACACTGGGTGGTCAGATGACAGGCTGCCGGAGGAGGCCATCATAATTTCAGTGCTAAGGGTCCAGTTAAAGGACTTACCTCCTTTCCTTGGTTTGGTGCATCCAGTAGTTTTTTCACCTATTAGATCACAGACCTTCCAGAATGAGCCCGGAATCTGGACAGGATCCCCTGCAACCTGAATTTTTCTCTCCAGATATAGTAACAAAAGAACTCATGGGCTCTTGCTGGCATTGCTGAACACACAGGGACTTCAGGCAAAACATAGCCAGCCTCCTCTTGTCAGGAACCCAAAACAGCTTAAATGATAACCCTATACCTTTATGTGATACCTCCAAGTATATCTTACAGCTTATACCATGTGTTGTTAACTTGGAGAACATTTCCCCTTAGAAATCTATAAAAGCAATTAATTTCCTTTGTCCTATAGGCTGTTGTTGCTGTTGAGATCTATTTCTCAGACCCCATGCTATGTCTATAGTGTTATTAAAAGACCTTTTACCTAAAACTTATCTCAGTGCTTTTATATCAGTCATCAAGAAACATTTTTAAACTTTTATCTAACATTGCTTGCTTTTTATGATATGATTTTAATACATCATATGCCCTTTCATTTCTAATTTATCCCAATAAATTTATTTCTGTTCCTAGGAATGTCATGAATCAGTTTGTCCTACAAGTGTGATACCAGACAGATGACTCTGTTTATGTGTCCACAAAGGTGCACAATAAACCTCCATTCTCAAAATGGAGTCAAAAGATACATATAAAATGGAATCTCTCAGGGCAAGGCACAGTCTGATAAACCACTGTTTTACATGGTATGTTGTAGCTTAGAGCAGGGCACAGCCTGGTCTTAGCACACTAAATATAATATTTATATAATAATCCCAACCCCATGGATGCAAATTGGACCTAGTACCAAGTATTCTGTAACCACAATAAACCAGAAAGTTTGAGGGATAGTTTACTGGGAGCCCTAGTGGAAATTTCCAAACATAAAACGTCTTCTGTTTTTCTAAGTTCATTGTAAAATACCAGTCTCTTTTCCATCCAAGAATACATGAAAATTTTGTGAATGCAATTTACAACTCTCCATTCTCATTTATTTTGGATGCTATTGTATTCGTTCCCCTCTTCATTTCTACAGGGCAACATGAATTTTCTCTCATCACTCTCCTACAAAGAGACGTAGATTTAGGTATGCTTCAGTGAAAATTTAAAATCACACAGGCCCATAAAGGTCTTTCAACAGAAGAGAAAGGCACACACATGCCCTTAGTTTTAAGAACTGAGTACAGCTGGATTATATACACCAAGGGGTGGTCCAGGATATGACAGACCTGAATCAAATTCTCACTTGGTAACTAAGTAGCAAAGATTGTTTTCCTGGAGAGAAAGAAGCCTAGTCAGAACAGGAAGTTTCAGAGTTTTAGTCTGGTGTCCTACCTTCCTCCCCTTGGGCTTATTCAAGCTTACTGATCCAACTTTTAATCTAAGCATCAAAGGGGGAAGGTGAAAAATGCTAGAATGAAGTTCCTAGGGATATGCACATGGGTTACGTGACTTCACGAAGACATTTAAACCTTTAGGTTTCTGCTCCTTCCTCAAAAATGGGATACGAGAGCAGAAATCTCACAACCTCATGGAAAGGATAAAATTCAGAGGTGAAAAATTTTGCCTATGTAACACATTTGATGGCAGAGGACTTCCTAAGGAGCAATACAAAACTCACTTTATTCCCACCATACCTATCACATGACTTTCCTGGAAAGCCATAAGCAATCACCCCAAATATAGAGAGCTCCAGAAAGTCTAGCTTGGTGAACCAGTGTAACGTAGGGTTACTACAGGAGTTTGAATGATTCAAAGGCAGTTGTACCACCAGGAAACCTTTAATCACCTAGACATGAATCACCTGTTGAATGAATAGGTTTCAAAGATTTTTTTCCCCATTCTGTAGGTTGTCTCTTCACTCTGTTAATTATCTTGTGTCAGGAAACCTCAGAAAAACAGAACCAAACTTCTAACTCAACAACGTCAAGGCTGAATTTCATATCAAATACACAACCAACAAAGGAAATCCATATGCCCAGGTCACAATGCAAAAACACAAATACTGTGAAAAAGCAAGGTAATATGTCCCCTCCAAATCCCACCCATCCTACAATGAGAACGACCCAGAGAAACTCCAGAACACGGTATGGAAAAAGAACAATCATAAACATGATCAAATAATTCAATGACTTTAAGGAATACAAAAACAACTCAAAGAACTCAAAGAGGATAGGAATAGACTTCTGACTTGAAGTGCAAGAAAATACAAATATATGGCAGAATGAAATGACAAATACAATTTTGGGTTTGAAAAGTAAATTCATGAAAGAGATAGAAATATTGAAGAAAACTCAGGCTGAAATGACGATGACCTGAAAAATTCAATAAGCCAATTTGAAAGGACAGGAGAAAGACTAACCAAAAGAATGAATCAAATGAAAATAGAATATTAAGACTCAATGATAAAGTTGAAAAACTGGACCACTAAAGCAAAAAATATGAAAAAAATTATATTTAGTTTGTCTTTATTTCTTAACTTACTAACCAGAGGCACACCATGTGTTCCAATCATGAAATGAAATCATTTCATGAAATCTACATGTTCACCAAAAGTGCAGACTCTGATCTTCTCAACATCCCACTTGTCATGGCAAATCAAGGACTAGAGATGCTTTCTGCCATTTTACAAGAATGAAAAGAAACAAACTGAGCTCACTGACTTTTTAAAATTCCTCCTAAAATGATTTTATTATATTTTCCTTTGGAATAAACAAATACTGTATTCAAGACTACCTGCCAACTTGGTATAAAGCAATAAAGAGGAGGGCCTGGAGAGGTGGCTTGGCGGTTAAGAGCACTGACTGCTCTTGCAGAGGACCTGGGTTCAATTCCCAGCACCCACATGGCAGCTATGAACCATCCTTAACTCCAGTTCTGGGGGATCCGAAGCCCTCTTCTGACCTCCACGGTACTGCACGACACAGGTGCACTCACAGGCATGCAGGCAGTACACGCATACACATAAAATAAAGATAATGAAGCAATAAAGAGGAACTGTAGAAGCAGGAACCATTTGGAATTGGAATAAACCACAATAACAGCTGCGTGCCATGCTAAGCGCCTTTCTCCCCAAAACATAACAGAAAGTTAACAGGACCATCACATTTCTAATTAGCCTATTGGATTAAAATAAGCTCTGAGTGTGTTAATTCACACTCGTTCTATAAACTGAACTACTCCTCTCTCCAGTCCTAAGTAACAGATGGAAAGAGAGTCTTCAGATCGGAGCATTAACTTTCTTGACTGTGTGTCTGAATGTTGTTTGAAGACAAAAGTGTTCTCTATTTGACAGGGGTAATGTCAGGGTACTCCTTCAGCACTCCGGCCAAGTGTTCATTGTGAGTCTTAAGCTGCCGCTTTTTCTGTGAAGCAGGCTTTTTCCTTCTCTGAATAGAAGCCCTTTCTTTGGTCTATATTACTACATAAAAGAAATACCCTATCATTTCAGATACTCTTCAATTTTCTCCTCTTCAGTTGAGTCCACAGTGGCACTCCTCCACAGTTTCTGAAATTCTTCAACCACAGAAAACTGACAGCTTTTATCATTGAAGAAAAGTATTTTCTTATTAGCAGGACTATTTACAAACAATATCTGGTCCCCTAAAACCTTGACTCACCTGGGTTGAGGGAGCCTCAATTGGGGAAGTGCCTCCATTGGAAGGGCTTGTGGCCATGTTTGTGGGGTAGTTTCGTGATTTTTTAGTGATGTGGGAGGACCCACCCTACTGTGGGTAGTGCCACCCGTGCGCTGATTGGTGTATATTGTTTAAGAAAGCAGGCTGACCCTGGGTCATGGGAGCAAGCCAGTAAGCATCATTCCTCCATGGCCTGTGCTCCAGCTCCTGCCTCCAGGTTCCTGCCCTGATTTCCTATCTTGAGCTCCCTGCTGAATTGTGACCTGGGAGATGTAAGCCAAATAAACCCTTTCCTCCCCAAGCTGGTGATGGTCAGAGTATTTTGTCAAAACAACTGAGAAACAAACTAGAATAAATAGTATTATTGGAACTAAATGAAAGTGTTAATACAAATAATCAATGAAATAGGTTGATTCTTTGAAAGATTAACAAAATTCACAAACCTTGAGCCAAATTAACAAAAATAAAGAGGACTCAAATTAACAAACTCAGAGATGAAAGGGGGAACATTACCTGCGAAAACTTAGAAAACTGTAGGAGATACTTCAGAAATCTATATTCCACTAAATTAGAAAATCTAAAAGGAATAGCTATAGTTCCAGATATGTATGGCCTACCAAAATCAAAATGAAAATGAATAATCAAAGCCACAATCAACAATGAGATAGATGCAGTAATTAAAAATCATCCAACTAAAAACATCCCAGGATCAGATGGATACAGTTCAGAATTCTACCAAACATTTAAAGAATTAATTCCAATATACCCCAAGTGTTTCTGTAAAATAGAAAAGGAATGATCACTTCAAATTTTTTTTTCTAAGAAGTCAGTATTACTCTAGTAACAAACCCAGACAAAGACCCAACAAAAAGGAAAATTATAGACCAATCTCTCAAATAATCACAGACGCAAAAAATCTCAACTAAATATTTACAGACTCAATGAGATAGATAACACATGAAAAAGATCATCGTCCATGACCAAGTTGGCTTCACCTTTGAGATGCAGGGATGGTTTAACATATGCAAGTCAATCAATGTGATCCACCACATAGACTCAAGAACAGAAACACTTGATCATTTGAATAGCTACAGAAAAGACCTTTGACAAAATCCAATATCCATTCATGATAAAAGTCATGAAGAATCAAGGGGTACAGAAGGCATATCTCAACATTATAAGGACAGTGTACCACAAGCCCCCAGCCAACATGATAAAAATCGAGAAAACCTCAAAGCCTTCCCATTTAAATCAGGAAGCAGACAAGGATGTCCACTCTCTCACTTCCTGTTCAACATAGTACTTGAAGTCCTAGCTACAGCATCAGGACAAAAGGAGATAAAGGGGATACAAATTGAAGGGAAGAAGTCAAAGTATCCTTATTTAAAGATGATATGATTCTGTACATGAAAGACCCTAAAGACTCCACAAGAAAATCTTAACTCTTTCATTCATCAAAGCAGCAGATACATAATTAAAACCCCCAAATCAGTAGTCTTCCTATATACCTACAACAAACTTACCAAGAAAAACTTTTGGGAAACATTCTCATTCATGCTATCCTCAAAAACTATAAAATATCTTGGAATAAGTCTAACAAAGGAAGTGAAAGATTGTATAATAAAAACTTTAAGACACTGAAGAAAAAAATTGAAGAAGATACCAGAAGATGGAAGACTTCCCTTGCTTATGGATCATGGATTGGTAGAATTAATATTATGAAAATAGCCATCCTACCAAAAGGAATCTACCAATTCAATGCAACACCCATTAAAATTCTAACACAATTCACAGAAATTGAAAAATAATCTCAAATTTCAAATGGAAACCCAAAAGACTCAGGATAGCCAAAATTCGTGGGGACCTAAAGGCCCCACCTTGCAGAAGTCCGAGAGGAAGTTACTGGGGCACGGCCTGATATGCTTTGAAAGTCTGAAAAATACTTCGGCACTGCTGAGGAGTGCATGATCAGCGCGTGACCATCCTTAAGATACACCAGGGCGGGGGCGGGGGGGGGATTTCCAGGTGCCTTTATAAGCTCTGTAACACCTGCAATAAATGAGTCCCTGCTTGACTAGGCTCCCCGTTGCGCCTGAGTGTTCCCAGTATTGGGGGTGGTGTGGGCTGGTGAACGGCGTGCTTACTCATCCCCAATCATCATTGTGCGGGGGTCGCTGGTACGACCCCCCAGCAAAAATTATCCTCAATAATAAAAGAACTGCTAGAGGTGAGGCATTACCATCTCTGACCTCTAATTACACTGTAGAACTATAGGAATAAAAGCAGCATGGTATGATATAAATACAGACACAATAGAATTGAGGGTACAGATTTAAATACTTGCATTTGCTGCCACCTTATTCTATCAAAGAACCCAGAAATACACACTGGAAAAAAAAAGGCAGCCTGTTCAACATATGGTGCTGGCCAAACTAGATAGCTGCATGTAGAAGAATAAAACTAGATTCCTATATCTCACATGCACAAAACTCAACTACAAGTGCATCAAGGGCCTCAACATAATACCTGATACCTTGAATCAGATAGAGAAGAAAGTAGGAAATATATTGAAACTTACAAGTACAGGAAAGGACTTTCTCAATAGGACTTCTATACTGCAAGCATTCGGTCCAACAAATGACCAATGAGAACTCATTGAAACTAAACAGCCTCTATGCATTAAGGCTGCCATCATTTGAGTGAAGAGGCAATCTATAGAATGGGAAAAATTCTTTACCAGCTCTATACATCTGGCAGTGGATTAGTATCTGCAATATTCAAAGAACTAAAAAACAAAACAAAAAACTAAACATAAAAAACCCAACCCAATTAGAAACGGAGCTAGGAGATGAGCAGGGAGTTTTCTAAATAAGAAATGCAAATGGCTGAGAAATACATGTAAAATGTTCACATCTTTAGTCACCAGGGAAATACAAATACAAATACAAATAAAAACTCTGAGATTTCATCTTATCCCATTCAGAATGGCTAAGATTCAAGGAACACACAATGAAAAATGCTGTCAAGGATGTGCAGAATGGGGATCTCTTATCTCCTGCTTGTGGGAGTGCCGTTATTCTTATGGGTTTTCCTTTATATGTGACATTGCAGCTTTCAATGCTGTCTTCATTCTGTGTATTTAGTGTTTTTGCTATGATGTGTCTTAGTTTTTATTCTTGCTCCATCTATTTGGTTTTCTATATGCTTCTTGTATCTTCGTGGGATGTCTTTCCTTTATTTAAGGAAATTTTCTTCTATACAATCCTGTTGGTGATCCAATCTGTCACTAATGTGGGATTTTTTTCTTTCTTCCATGCCTACAATTTTTAGATTTGTTATTTTTCATGGTACCCCAAAGTTCCTCCATATTCCTTTCTATGTTTTTAAATTTTTTAAAATATCTTTTCTTAATCAGTTCAATTCCTCTACTTCATCTTCAAGTCCTGATAGTGTGTCTTCAATTTGGTCTATTCTACCAGAAAGGCCTTCCCCTGAATTTTCTGATTGGGTTACTGGGCTTTTAATTCCACATTCATTTCAGGTTGAACTTCAGTAGTTTTTCTTTCCTGAATTCATTTTTCAAATCCTGAACTGTCTTTGTCATTTTCTTCAGCCATACGTTTGTGTTTTCCTGAGCTTTGCCCAGGAGTCTCTTCTTATCTTCTTTGAGTACATTGAGCTGTTTCTTCATTTTTCCTTAAAATCTTTGTATTCTTTGATTATGTTTATGATTGTTTATAATGTGCTGCTCTGGGCCTATCAGAGTAGTGGGTTTTGGTGGGGCTCATTGTTTTGACTTTTTATATTGTTTGTGTGTTTACATAGGGACATATTTGGTTAGTTGTGTGTCAGATATGAAATTCTAGCCTATCCTTGTTGAGAGAAACTTTGATTCTGTTTTTGTTATTATTCTAGATAGGTTAATTTCAGATTGGGTATCAAGAATTAGTTGGCCAGCCATTCAGATTTTCTGTAGGATTATTTAATTAGAGGAAGAGGAGCAATTCCAGGTTGCTCCTGGGCATATGCTGAGCAATCACAGCTAGGTTTGTGAGTATGAAGATGCTGGTGGAATGGGCAGAGTTCTAAGTACTCGCCAGACTAGTCCAAAGTGGAAGATAAGCAACCCAAACTTGGCCTGGCAGTGAGGTGATGATGGCAGAGTGGGTGGGATTCTGCTCCTGGAATTGTTATTTTACTCATGGCTATTCATAAACTTAATAGAATTTTCATGATTGTTTTTCTTTGAAACCTGTTTTGGATCAAAAACTAATCAAAAATCTATATACATAACATTACATTTTATAGCTTAATGAAACTTTATCTTATTATTACAATAAATGTTGCTTTATATAAACAAAAATCATTTAAGGCTTTATAAAATAGGTAACAATTCAAATATACATTTTGTCAGGTTTTAAGAAGTTTACAGCACCCAAAATTATTAGGTTTTTTAATTTCTCATCAAAATACAAGCACTTATACATCCATTTCATTGGGCATGCCTATACACACATACATAATAAAATGTTAATATCAACATAAAATAGAAATACATGAAAAATTGAAGTGGCCATAGATTTTGTTACTTAGTTTTGCTTTGGAACACAAAACAACCAAGGAAAACAATTATCAGAGACACACCGGACACAATTACATGAATCAGGCGAACCAAGTAAAAAGGTCAACCAGAAAGTTTCGGGGCTGGAGAGATGGCTCAGCGGTTAAGAGCACTGACTGCTCTTGGAGAGGACCCAGGTTTGATTCCCAGCACCCACACGGTGGCTATGAACCATCCTTAACTCCAGTTCCAGGGGAATCTGATGCCCTCTTCTGACCTCTGTGGCATGGCATGACACAGGTGCACTCACATACACGCAGGCAATACACTCATACACATAAAATAAAAATAATGAATAAAATATTTTTTTAAAAAGAAAGTTTCTATTACTATATCTTTAAAATGTGTGGGAGGGGCCTGGGAAGATGGCTTAGTGATTAAGCTCACTGGACACTCTTTCAGAGGGTTCATGTCCCAGTACCTACATGATGACTAACAGTTGTTTTCCGGCTGTGCATTCTATCATAGCAACAGATATGTAAGTGGTACAATTGCTAATCTGTTTTATGTTCAGAAACCTTAAAATGTAAATTTTGAAAAATTAAATTAGGCTTGGGGTGTATATGGGACTAGAGAGATGGCTCAGCGGTTAAGAGCATTGGACCCATTATTGGTTTCCAGCATCCACATAGTGGCTGACGGCTATCCATAACTCCAGTCCCAGGGGATCCCACACCTTCTGGCATCAGCAAGCATTGCATTCATGGGTTCACCACTTTCATACATGGAAGCAAAACACTCATACACATAAAAAAATAAACAGGCATGTATGTAAAGATTATATGATTTCTGAGCTTTGGTCCATATGAAATATACATCTATTTATTCACTGTTAGTATGCGCTAATTTTGCTTTTAAGAAATTGCTAATTGATAATATATTGCATTGTACATACTGTTATGAGAGTGGATATTTAATATCTAATTTGGTATATGCATTGTGAAGTTACTAACATAAAATAGGTATGATACATAAAAATGTAATGTTAAATATGGGATCTCTATTGTGTCATTAAATTATAACAGAAAATGTTCTTATAATATCTATAATATACTATTACATAACTCTGACAGGTGGAACATGATAAAATGTTATTAGGTCAAATAAACAATTTAAGAAAAGATTTATATACAATTAGGTTGACCATAAAAATTACTGTGTATAAAATTTATTTTGTACTTTATATTCAAAGCAGTTATACTTTCTTAGAAGATTATTTATGTTTAATGAAATAGGAAAAGGACTAACTTTTAAGAGAATATAAGGGCTGGTCAGTGGACTCAGTATCTAAAGGCACTTCTTACTAAGCACAAGGACATGAATTTGATCCCTAGGACTCAAATGATAGAAACCTTCCTTTGACCTCTACACATGCATGATGGTGCCTATATGGATACAAATGAATATATATATATGTGCATACACAAGTGAAAGCACACACATACACACACACACACAATAAATACAATAAAAATGAAGATTTAATATTTTATGTTTCCCATTAATTTTGTCAGTCACTTAATGAAGTCAAGTCTTATTTAGATAAACTTATATTAAAGTCTCATAAATGAGCACTGTTTAAAAACTATTTTGATGTAATTAATTCCAGCATATATGTGACTAGAGATGTATAGAGCTGTGTGTCTAAACTTCATACACTCTGCAAAAGTTTGCAGAAGTAAAGGCATGTGAGTTTCATACATGAAAACCTGACACTAACTAAATGTGCTCTAACCTTGGTTCCTGCTTATATTTATGTTATTTGTTTGTGAGGACTATTTCACTTCAACATTGAAGTATTAAAAAAAGAGTAGGGAAATGTAACCATCTTTGGAGGAAAGGTATTTTATGCAGACTATTGAGAAAATTCAGTCTATGGAACTGGAATTCTTCCCAGGAAACTCCTGCTGAAAGAAAGAAAATACTGGGGAGGCACGAGCCAGCCAGAGAAGGAACTTGTTTCTCAGAAAGAGATTTCACCCAGTGCTAACAACTTGTCAGAATACCTTACAGGAAAGACTAGAGTCAGGAGAGTGAGGATGGGTGGGATGACATCATTACCAGCTAAGCATGCCTCTGGTCCCTACTTAAGCTGAAACCTCATGTTAGGACCCTAAAGATGGGCTGGGGGTGGAGGTCACTGAATATCCTTGTTCTTCTTCTCGATGTGATTATATTGAACAAATCTCTCTACTTTTCATTACCACTTTTTTGTTTGTTTAATTGGTATCCAGAGGAAGGGTGGCCAAGCCTGGCATATTATGGGCTTCCAGGTCCCAGTCTTTGTCCCTAACAATGCTGGAAACATTCTGAGTCTCAAATCAGTAGGAACAGGTTATGGTCAAGTCCAGATGAACCAAGAGGCTAAAGGGTCAAAATGTCTGGTTCTCCATGAGCATACAGACTAGCAACAAAGGCTGAGGCACTGTGAACCCAGGGTTTGCACTGGGCTACACTTTTTTATATTTTATTTATTATTTTTATTTTTATTATATGTGTATGAGTGTGTTACCTGGAAGTTCCTCTGACCACTATGACTGCAAGCTATAGTCCCACCTCCTTCCCACGCTCTTCAGAAGGAGTCAAGGGGGGAGGGGCATGGGGGTATTACCCTCCCATCCAATCATTTGACTTTAGCTGCATGAGAGGGAGGGACCAAGGATATATAAGCCAAGAAAGCCACAAGGCAGGTCTCTCGCCATTTTGTGTGGCTGTTGGAAAGCCACAGAATTTATGTTTGAGTGTGGACTTTCCAGTACAGCTGTGAACGGGCAGGGGGTGCCCACTCTTCTGTAAGTAAACCAGCACCCCAAGCTCAGTTAACAAGTCCAATAAACTAGTTAGGATTTTCCAAATGGCGGTTTTGGAGAATTCTTGCCCCAGGCTGTCAGAAGAACAGTGGGAAGAGGAAGCCAAATGCCATGTGTGACTTCCAACAGTGTTTGACTTTACAGAGTCTATTTCCCTCATGTATGTAAATACCCCTGTGTTGTGTTCCAGAGGGTGTTGGGCCCCCTGGAACTGGAGTTACAGAAGGTTGTTAGCTGCCATGTGGGTGCTGGGAACCAAACCTGGGTCCTCTGCAAGAGCAGTCAGTGATCTTTACCACTTAACCATCTCTCAATTGGCTACACTTTTTAGACACTTGGATAGTTGGGCACTGCATAGCCCTTGCCCCAGCTTGACACACTCTCCTGGTGATGAGTACCTAGACTATATGCAGGTCAGGAGTTGCAGGGATGCCCACTTTCATTCAAGTCAGCTTACAGAGCAGAACCTCACCTGAAGCCAGCAGGTTTAGAACAGTGGGCTTCATTGGCCTCCCTTCTATTTTTCACAAAATTAGAAGCTATTTTTGCATAAAAATAGGATCAAGGACTAAAGTTACGTGATCACCTCATAGGTGCTAAAAAAATGGATGGAGAGAATTCAGCATCTTTGATGATAAGTGTCCTGAAAAAATTAGGAATGGAAAGAGCACACCTCAACAAAATAAATCCTGTGTACAACAAACTCGTAGCCAATATTATAATGTCTGGGGAAAATGGAAAGCATTTTCTCTAAAATCAGCTCCAAGGCACTTTCGCTACACTTACTCAATATTGTTCTCATACATTTAGCCAGAGCAGTAGGACAAGAGAAATAAGTAGAAGGGACAAAAAGAGGGAAGGATAAAATCAAATTATCCTTACTGACCATATTAGACTGACCACTTAGAAGACACTAAGGAATATACCAAAATTGTCATGATATAAATGCAAAATAGCTGCTGCGTGACACTATACCTGGAAGACATGAACAAACATCCCCTCACCCCGGATAGTGAGTCAAAATAGGAGTGAGGGGACACTTACAAGAGCAGAAATCTCAAAGACATCTGCATCACCAAAGCCCACATGACCATGGGTGACAGCTCTGGAAAGCAGGAATCCAGGAGTGCAGTGCAACATGCAGGCAGCTCAACAGGTTGGAGAGTGTCTGTTCCAAGCAGCTCAGGTGGTGTGAGTCTTTGCAGGCAGCTTGCCTGGTCTCTGGCTCTTCCAGGCTGATCAGCTGGTCTTCGCTTCTTCCAGGCAGCTTGGGTTGCCTGGGAGCATCTGAGCACCCTGGGACACAAGGGGAGGGAGGCACCAGTAAACCTGGTCAGTCTAAGGGACTTCCTAAAACTGTTGAGGTGTTTGCTTTCTGAGCTTAAGGAATGTCCCTACAGGTTGCAATGTTTTACCTACTTTCAAAAATATCCTGTGATTTACTCAACTTCCCTTCAAGATGGAAAGTTTTTATCTGGAAGAAATTGCTATACAACAATAGCAAAGGAAAATCAACATAGGAAAATAAGTAACTTTTATTACATCAACTACAAACACACTGAGAAAGAAATTAAGGAAATAATTCTAATCATGGGACTGGAGTGACGGCTTAGTGAACACTGGCTGTTCTTGCATAAGATCCAGGTTTGAATTCCAAGTGCCCACGTGGTGGCTAACAACCATCCATAACTCCAGTCCCAGGTGATCCAACACCCTCAGGCACTGTAGGACATGGGTGCACTTACATACATGCAGACATAACACTCAGACATAAAATGAATTTAAAAATTTTTAATTAAATTAAAAAAAATTTTAAACAAATTTCAATCACAATAACCTCAGAAACAATAAAATCCCTAGGAATAAATTTATTAAGGGAATGAAACAAAATTTTTGCAAAATAGAGAATAAATTAAAGAGGTTACTAAAACACTGAAAGAGCTCTCATATTCTTGACCTAAGAGAATTAATATTGTGAAAATGTTCATATTACAAAATAAATCCTTGCAATCCAACGACACTCAGTTACAGCCAGAGTCTCGTGATCATCACCTGTTTACTCCATATGCACAAACGCAGTGTCCCGGACCGCCTGATGAATAGCGTCAGCATGCATGATTGGGTCTACGTGACCCTATAGACTGCTGCCTCAACTGTCTGGTGTGCGCGTGTAATTCCCCTGATTGGGTCTGGCGAAAGGGAGGGCTTTTGGGGCATCTATATAACGGAAAAAATGGCGCAATGAAAGAAGAAGCTTGAACCCTACCTTGGTGTTCGTGTCGTTTCTCCTCAGCTCTGCAGGTCAGAGTTGAGGGTCGCGGCAAGTGGTGGCCCATACGGGGACCATTAAGCTTTGCTCTAGAGCTGTATAAGTATTGAAAGGGAAAAGATAGGTATCAGTAGCTCCCTCAGGAGAAGGGACGGAGAGAAAGTTTCCATAAACTGGGACGGAGTTAGGAAGCTCCCTAGGCTAAGGGATGGATAACTAGATCTTGGCAGAGAAAACATGGTTGCCGGCGGATCAAAAACGAAAGTGCATATAGCGCTGGTACAATTGCTGAAAAAAAGTGGAATTAAGCTAAAGGCAGAAACAGTTGAGAATTTTCTTGATACCATCACTAGGGAGGCTCCCTGGTTTTTGGAGGAGGGGTACATAAATCCCTCATCATGGGAGCGCTTAGGAAAGGACTTACTTGATAAGGATTCTGAGGGCAGTCTCCCTCAGGGGACTTTGGCAGTGTGGACTCTCATAAGGACCTGTCTCACTGATAAATCGAGGAAGTATAAAGAGGACATCGCCCAGGGTGCACAGGTGTTAGAGGAGGTAAAAGAGGAACTCTCCAAGTGTAACACTTGCTGTGCCCCTTCTGATGAGGAGGAGTACGATGGGGAGGACTTAGACAGTGTTATGGAACAGTTGAAAATTGCTGAGAAAGAAAAGACTGGGGTGGGAGGAAGCCTGTCTACCCCCCCGCCCCGTGTGACAGGGACCCTCCAGCTCCTCCGTACAAAAGAGGCAGTCTGGTCTCGGCTCCCCCTTATGTAGGAGGAAGTCGAAGGACGTTTAATGAAGGAACATGGAGGCATTTTTCAATTAGGTATGGGGCTTTTCCAGTTTTTGATGATCAAAATAATCAAAGATACCATGAACCTTTAGATTGGAAAGTAATCCAGAGGCTGAAAGAATCAGTATCTACACATGGTATACAAGCAGCCTATACAGTAACTCAGGCAGAAAGCTTGACGAGGTGTGCTATGACACCCTTTGGTTGGCAGAACCTCTGCAGAGCAGTCTCTCTGGAGGGGATTATTTAAATTGGAAATCAGCATATCTCGAATTCTGTGTGGAGCTGGCCGCCGCCAACGTGGCCAACCGCCAACCAGCATGGAATGTGGATATGCTCATGGGGCAAGGTGCCTTTATAAACAATCAAAATGGATATCCAGGACAGGTATATTCTCAAATTAATGAGGCAGCTCTTAAAGCATGGAAGATGTTAACGGGATCAGGCAGCCTAAATGACAGCCTATCTAAAGTTATCCAGGGGCCTTCTGAGCCTTTTGCAGATTTCCTC
>NW_008334084.1:168306-170360 GCF_000622305.1 Nannospalax galili | reverse complement strand
CTGTAATTGATATAAAAGATTGTTTCTTCTCCATACCGTTACATCCCAATGATACTAACAAATTTGCCTTTACTGTACCCTCCTTAAATCATTCCTCACCCGATGTCCGGTGTGAATGGACGGTCTTGCCCCCAAGGCATGGCCAACAGCCCAACCTTGTGTCAGCTCTATGTGGGTAAAGCTATAAGCCCTCTGAGGAAGACTTTCCCAAATGCAGCTATCTATCATTATATGGATGACATATTGTTATGCGCCCAAAATAAAGCAACTGTTGCAGACATGTTATGTTGTCTAAAATCAGAATTTCAGAAATGGAAGTTGAGCATAGCCCCAGAAAAAATTCAATTGCAAAATGTTAAAGAATACTTAGGGACCCGATTAGATATGGCCCAGATTAGGCCTCTTAAAATGACAATTCAGGTAGATCACCTTAAAACATTAAATGATTTTCAGAAGCTTCTTGGGGACATTAATTGGATTCGACCTTACTGCAAATTAACCAACACTGAATTAGCTCCACTGTTTCAGATATTGCAGGGAGATCCTGACCTTACCTCTCCTAGAGAGCTTACTGATAAAGCGAGGGCCTGCATTCAAAAGGTAGAGCTACGCTTGGAACAGGCCCAGGTGGACCGTGTAGATCCCAATCTGCCTCTGTACTTATGTATCATAGCTTCTGATCGGTCACCTTCGGGAGTCCTTTGGCAGAACGGACCTATAGTATGGATATATTTGGCTTATTCCCCAAAAAGAATGTTGTCCTATTATCCAGAGGACGTAGCAAAATTGATACAAAAGGGACTAAGGATTAGCGTGGAAGCATTAGGCAAGCAACCTGATATTGTTATAACCCCTTACACACCGGCCCAGATAAAAACACTGGCTGCTTGTAATGATGAATGGGCCGTGACAGTAACTAGTGCCACTGGAATATTTGATAATCATCTCCCTTCCTCTCCAGTTTTACAGTTTTCAAGCCGCAACCCCTTGACACAGACACAGATCACTCGTAAAACCCCTATCGCAGGAGCACTCAATATTTATACAGATGGGTCCAAAGGAGGAGTGGGCTCCATATACATAGAAGGACGCCCTCCTGAGGTACATATTTTCCCCTTTGTGTCAGCCCAAGCTACGGAGCTTGCAGCAGTTTTGACAGTTTTTACTCAAGTCCCTCAGCCTTTTAATCTCATTTCAGATAGCCAGTATGTTGTTCAGAGCCTACAGATTTTAGAAAATGTGGGAGCCCTGCGAAACAACTCCCAAGTTTTTGAATTATTCGCCACCCTACAACATCTGATTTGGCAGCGCAAAGCACCTTTTTGTGTCATTCATACCAGGGCCCATACTGGCCTCCCTGGACCTGTGGCTGAGGGTAATGCAAAAGCAGATTTGGCCACCAGAACAGTATTTGCCTTTTTGTCTAGCACCCCTATGGAGTTGGCAACGCGCTTTCATTCCCTATTCCATGTCAATGCTCATACTCTTCAGGCAAAATTCAAGCTTACAAGGGAGCAATCCCGACAAATTGTGCTGCTATGCAAGAATTGTGTTTCATACCTTCCTTCTAGATCCGTGCGGGTTAATCCGTGGGGCCTTAAACCAGGAGCATTGTGGCAGATGGATGTAACCTATTTTCCTGAATTTGGTACTTTGAAATACATCCATGTCTCCATTGATACCTACTCAGGCGTCATTCATGCCTCCGCTCAGGCAGGAGAAGCGGCTAAGCATGTTATATCCCATTGCTTGCAGGCTTTTGCTGCTTGGGGCCAAACAATGCACATTAAAACTGATAATGGCCCAGCTTATTGTTCCTCGAAATTTCAGTCATTCTGTGCTACTCTTAACATAGCGCATTCCACCAGTATACCATATAACCCACAAGGACAAGGCATAGTTGAGAGAGCCAATGCCAAATTAAAAGCTTGTCTATTAAAACAAAAAGGGGGAATAGGGGAACAGTTCAGATCCCAAAAGGACAAATTAAATATTGCTCCTTTTACACTCAATTTTTAAAATTTGGATGTCAATGGCCGTTCCCCTGCAGAACA
>NW_008334084.1:133438-168166 GCF_000622305.1 Nannospalax galili | reverse complement strand
TCCTGCCGCTATGCTTGAGCCTGATGATGATGACCAGACTGAGCCACATCGGAACAGTGCGTAACTTATGGGGAATATTGAAAGCATTCCCCCTCCCTCTACCTGTCAGTCATGATGCCAATATATTTCCCAGGATCTTTACTACCAACGCGTCTCTGGGACTCCCTATGATTAGATATGAAGGCCGTGTGGAACCATTTGCAATATATAATGTGACCCTCAGCGGGGCTTTATGCTTCTCTGTGAGAGATGAGACCAATGGTTCTTGTATTAATTTTATATCTAACAGTATGGGCAAATTCCAGCTGAAGTCCTGGAACAGTACCACTGGCAATGCCAGTATCCTGCAAGGAGTGGTACCAAGACTTATTTCAAAATATTCTGCTACAGACAACAGATCTGCCCCCCGCCAACCTCGCTTAGCCCCATATTGTTCCACACCTAGAGAGTGGCCAATAGTGTGGACAGGTTGCCAAGGGCTCAAAACCCTCTGGTGCCAGCGGGAAAAATACTTCACCTTCTCGCCTTATATATCCACCAATGATTCAACATTTGGAAATTATACATTTCAAGACCCCGTACTCAGTTCGCCAGAAAACCCATTTAATGAATGGGTTCTGTGTGGTATCAATGGTAGCTGCACTGATGTGAGCCCCATGAGTATGATCAAAGGTGGAAAACTTGTAAATTGCTCTTTCATGCGTAACATCAGTGGGTCCTTTGAGCAAGGGGGAGCTTTAGTAATGTGTGATAATAAAACCCAAATCCCTATGAACCCCACACCCATTTGCGTTGTTCCTCCATTCTTCTTTCTAGTTACTAATAGCAGCAACACGACAGATTTTCTGCACTGTACCAATGAAACTTGCTTCTTGTCAAAATGCTGGAATGCCACTGCATTCCCTAAGGCGGTGGTACTGCGCATCCCCACTATGCTTCCCTGGCCTGTGCAAATTAGAGACTCAGAATTATCAGTCCTGCTAAGAGAAAAACGAGATTTTGGAATTACTGCAGCTATTATCGCAGCTATAGCAGCCTCAGCAGTGGCGGCTGCTGTAGCTGCCAACGCACTAGCTACATCAGTGCAAACAGCTGGCACGCTAAATAGCTTGTCTCAGCGGCGGCTGCTGTAGCTGCCGCCGCACTAGCTACATCAGTGCAAACAGCTGGCATGCTAAATAGCTTGTCCCAAAACACTGCACCAGCTTTATCATTGCAGGAAGATATTAATGCACAGTTAAAAGCTGGAGTATTAATGGTTAATCAAAGAGTGGACCTAGTGCAAGAGCAAATAGATATCTTGGGTCAACTCTTGCTTGTCGGGTGCATCCATCACATGTCTGGTTTACGTATAACCTCTGTTGAATATTCTAACTTTTCCAGAGCAGGTAATCTGTCACGAGAGCTCTCCATAGCTGTCCAGGGGATTTGGAGCCGAGACTTTGACAAGAAGCTCACTGACCTGAGAGCCTTGATGGTGGCTGTCAATGCCATATATCCTTATATTTACAGACAGTTTTGCAAGTCACCACTCATCAAAGAAGTCTCCTTGGCAACAGATGAAGACTATTACAGATTTCCACAACTGGTCACACACAGAGAATATACATCTGAGAGATGCCCACTCCTAGGTGACATATCTACAGTGGAACCTTTACACCTAAAGCTCACGTAACAAAGCAGAATGGGGGGTAGAGTAAGTACTAGTGCATCTCTCAACTCACCAGTGAAGCTTCCTTATACAAGAGTGTTATGCACACAGAATGTCACAACTGGCCAAGTTTTAGAGAATAAGAGACTGCGGAGTGTGTATCCCTGGATAGGACTCCTATATTAAACCTACACACCCACAGTTCGGGGATCAATGAGAAAGAGGGAGCAGAAAAATTGTAAGAGCCAGGGTTGGTCCATGGGCATAGGGAAACAGAGGCTTTTATGTGGCAAGCAGGCGCAGCCGGAGCAGCCCAAAATGGCGCCTTGCCATTTTGCCCAGACTCGTGATCATCACCTGTTTACTCCATATGCGCAAACGCAGTGTCCCGATCACGCATGGACCGCCTGATGAGTAGTGTCAGCATGCATGATTGGGTCTACATAACCCTATAGATTGCTGCCTCAACTGTCTGGTGTGCGTGTGTAATTCCCCTGATTGGGTCTGGAGAAAGGGAGGGCTTTCGGGGCATCTATATAACAGAAAAAACGGTGCAATGAAAGAAGAAGCTTGAACCCTACCTTGGTGTTCGTGTCGTTTCTCCTCAGCTCTGCAGGTCAGAGTTGAGGATCGCGCACAGAGTCACTGCTTTCATTTTCATTTTCCCATTTGAACCTCTGCCCTAGGAAGATGGCTATGAGTTGGCTTCCTTCTGCTGCTGCCTCTTCTCACTTAAAGTGTCTTGTACTGTGTCATGAAAATGATGCCACATGGGGATCTCTAGCCTTGTGGCTAATGTTAGAACAAGTCGGCATGAGCTTATCATTTAACAGTTGCATGTTTGAAAGTCGAAGTCAGAATTTCACATGTATTAATCTAACATCGGTTATAATCTAAACATAATATCAGTTTTAGATGTTTCCTAATTACTTCTGGAACAGATTCATTAAGTCATTACACCTCCACAGTATTATCTACTACAAGAAGCACAGTGCTTAGCATGATAGAACATTGTGTAAAATAGTTTTTTTTTAAAAGACCTGTCCTTATGTAACATATAGTCTATCCAATGAGAACGACAGAATCAATTACTGATACCAGTTAAAACACTGTAGTATTATAATGTTGAGAGAAGAATGCATTTATCAAAGCTATCTAATGTTGTCTTGGGATTCAGAAACAGCTTGTATAAATAAATGATATTAATTTAATAACATAAGGAAATAGTGAGTTAAAGGGGGATACAATATCCGTGAAGGAACAAAAAAGGACAAGGGACAGAGGAACTGACAGATGTCTAGTGCTGCAAGCAGACTACTTCAGGAGACAGTTAAATATCAAGAAACTGCTGAGCCAGACCAGAAAGAGCCCAGTAAGTTCCTGCTGAGGATAGCGGTTTTCATCCCAACAACGAGAAGCCCTTGAATGTGTTGGGTAGAGCAGAAGATCATATGCTACATATTTAAATGTTCATTTAGGAAGCCATGTAGTGACTGGTGGAAAGCAGAACACAGCATTTTAGGTTGGGGGGGGCTTGAACACTCAGGGGGCCAGGTAATGAAAGTAGATTGGATCAGGATAAGCAAATGTGATGTGACAACTTAGATACCAGGAAAATGGGGTGCTGAGGGGAGTCAGATTGGGGTAGCTCACATAGAGGTAAATGCTGCAGAGAAGAACTCTGAGAGGAGAGAGGGGACTTGGTGGCATTGCTTTTGTTGGGAATTCTAGGAATAAAATAATAAATTCTGTTATGGATGGACTGAGTCTGAAATACCTGCAACTGGAAAGTCAAGGAACCAACCTTACATGCATGATTCGCCAATGTGCACATTCTAGAATAAAACTAGATAGTGACTATCAGTAGAGGCATTTTTTAAAAAAATTGTAGGAGTTTCTAAGGTTTCCTGAAAAATCATACACAGTGACCAGACAGATTTGAGACCTAGCTTGAAGAACCCCAGTGTTTCAAGATTTGATAGAAAAAAATTAAATGAACCAGTATGTGTTACAGGAAATTCATGGCAAAGAATTAGGAAGAAAGTCTGGAACAAAGAGACCCTGAGTCCCACTAGAATGGAGGGATTCAGGAACGGAATGACCAAGTTGCTGAACCACATGAGGGGAAGCGGAAACATCTCCCTGAATTTTATGGGAATGGTGGAGGTCACGACCTATGTTTGAAGGAGCTGAGAATTGCTCTGAAAGTTTGGAAATGGAAAGGACCACGACACGCATGTGCCATGAAATACATACTGGTCTGCTGAGGATTACTGATGTTCCGCCTCTTTGAATCTGCGTATGTGTGGAGTATTCATCCTTCTCATCCTCTTTAGTCATTTCTTTATCCTCTAAAACCTGTCCTGGATAGGCCCTCTTCTATAAGTTTTTTCTTTATCTCCTTAAAATCATGTGCCTTGTCTTATTCATGAGTGCCCACATGGTAATCCATCTTAACGTAACTGAACTTATATGACAACTAATCAAATATGGATTCGAAACCAAGGAAACGAATTTGAACACCCGGCTAGCTATCTACTAACAATTTCTCCTTAAATAATTTATTTTATCCCCTTGTCTCAGTTTCTCATCAATTGGAATGGACCTCAGATTGGTTAGTAAGTCTGTAGAGTTTCAACCAGTACACATGTCCATACAGTAATTTTATTCCAGAATCACACTGCCGTAATGCTGAATCGGTGTTTTCCAGGACTGATCTTCTCCAATGGCCAGATGTGGAAGGAAAAAAGAAGGTTTGCCTTGATGACACTAAGGAACTTTGAGTTAGGAAAGAAGAGCTTAGAGCAGAGCATTCAGGAGGCCCGCTACCTTGTGGAGGCCATAGGAGAGGGAAAAGGTGGGCATTTCCCAAAGTAGGTGCATGTTGTTATGGCACGTTCTTTTGTTGAACAGATACTTATTAACTGCATGAATGCTGTCCAACACCCTGCACTATGTGAGGAACTGAACATTTTTAAGAGCAAACATCTAACCACCACTCTGCCTAGGAGTGGCACAGCTACATAGAAAGATCATTAGACACATTGCTAAATTAAAAGCCTGATCATCAGTCTGACTTCCTAGGAATGGACAGAATCTTTGTTGCATGTCAGCCCCCATGTAGGGTGCTGTGACCAGAGTCTCTTACATGATTCTGTTTTCTCCACAGTTGTATGTAGGGAGTTTGGCGGCTCAGGGTCATTTTCTGTTTGGCTTAGTTTTTGTCCCATGGAATTAATACCTTAGGAGATATAAATATACCAATAACTTTGAAAGACTCATTTCTCCTTTTCTCCACCTCCAAGATAGCCTTTTGACCCTCACTTCAACATCAACAATGCCGTTTCCAATATCATTTGCTCATTCACCTTTGGGGAGCGCTTTGATTACCAGGACAGTCGGTTTCAGGAGCTGCTGCAGTTACTGGATGAGGCTATAGGTTTGGAATCATCTGTGCTAAGCCAGGTAAGCACTCTGTCTTCCCATTTTGGGAGGATATTGGATTGAGACTGAATTAAGTATACATAGGTTTTTCCCTTTTTAAGGACTTTTTGGAGATAAAATGCAACTTCTTAAAGTTGAGTTTAACACAAACTTTCCCTAATCTATCTGTTGATTTCAGTCTTGTTGATCATGTGAAAATTTTACTACATACAAAACATTCTTAATATTTAAATGAAACTCCAACATTTCTATGTTATCCATATATATAGGAATACTGACCTTTTGTAAAGAATAACATTATTACTGATGTCTTGCCTTTCATCTCATATGACTCTCCTCCTGCCTCAGGGGCATTTTCTGACTGTATTTCTACTCCAGTTTATCTGGGATTTTTTGTATACTGCTCTTTGTTAACTATAGTCTAGCATAGAATTATCTAAATGTGTCACTGTTTGCTAATCTTTTCTCCTTAGTTTTGGGTTGTTTCTAGGATTGGGATGTTATTAATAACTATATATATGTATATATAAACACATATACATATGTGTATATGTGCACATGTGTGTGTTTGTGTAGAGAATATATAATCCCAAGCCACTGTGCACTTCTCTGTACTTATCAATCCTCCACCACGAGTATCAGCACAAAGCCGCTCATATTTCACTGGTGTCCATGTCCCCCTACTGCTTCTGATCTGGAATTTCGGAGAAAATTACAGACACCTATATTGTAACTGTGCTGATTAGAATGTCTTGTGGGATAAAATTTCCTTCTGGGTTGATAGAGTTATATGTTGCTATATTTCTGTTTACTTTTACTTTATATATTTTCAAATACTTTTTAGGTCAGTATACAAAGTAATGGGTTTCATCATGACATCTTCAGATGTGCGTCACTCTAATGTGTTTTCATGTGTTCCATCCCCATTCTGTTGGCTCCAACTGTCCCCCAGTCACTCCCACTTCTGCTTTCCTACCACATGTATCCATTGCTTGGATTCTCTTTCCCACTCCCTTAAGATCTCTTCCACTCTTCCCTTCCTTTCTCTCAAGATCCCCTTTCCAATTTCCTGACCTATAAAAACACAAATATAAATATACTCATATATTTACATGCACATATAGAATTTTTTCTTTTTTTTAATTTAGTTTTTCTATGTGAGAGAAAAAATTTGTTGTTCTGAGTTGACCTTATTTTGCCTGATATAATCTTTACCTCCTTTCATTTTCTTGCACACATGATTTCATATTTTTTCTTTATGACTGTGAAAAGTTCCATTGTGTATATGAAGCACATTTTCTTCATATTTTCATCTGTTGATGGACATCTTTGCTGAATCCACTTCCTGGCTATTGTCAATAGTGCAGCTGTAAACGTGAATGTGCTGGTATCTCTGTGCATGCTGACACAGAACCTTTAAATATATACCCAAGAGTAATATAGATGGTAGCTATGTTTTCAATATTTTGAGAAACTTCCATACTGATGTTCATAGTTGCTGCACACAATAAACCCTACCAGCAATAATGAAGGCTTCTTCTTTCCTGTCATCCTCACCAACATTTGTTGTCACTTGTTTTTCTGGTGATGGCCATTCTGACTGCAGTAAGATAGAATCTCAAGGGAATTTTAATTTGCATTTCCCTGATAGCTAAGGATGTTGAACACTTTTTCAAGTATTTACTGACCATTTATATTTCTACTGAGAATTGTCTATTTAATACATTAGCCCATTTGTTGATTGGATAATTTGGGAAAGTTTGAGAGATTTATATGTATTTGACAAAGACTTTTCTCCATTCTGTAGGCTGTCTCTTTACAATGGTGCTTGTTTCCTTTGCTGTATAGAAGCTTCTTAATTTCATATAATCCTGTTTGTCAATTCTGGGGATTATTTCCTTTCTTACTAAACCCTATTCAGGAAATTGTTGCCAATCCTCGTACATTGATGTGTTTTGCCTGTGATTTCCTCTATCAGTTTTAATGTTTTATGGCTTACATTAAGATCTTTCATCCATTTTGAATTGATTTTGTGAAGGGTGAGAAATATGGATCTAGTTTCCTTCTTTTTGCATGTAGAAATCCAGTTTTCCTAGCACCATTTGTTAAAGAGGCTGTCTTTTCACCAATGTACATTTTTGACAGCTCTGTCAAAAAATTAAGTGGCCATAACTTTGTGGGTTTATTTCTGGATTCTCTATTCCATTCTGTAGGTCTTCAAGTCCTGTTTTGAATCAGCATAATGCTGTTTTTGTTTTTATGTCTGTCTGGTATAATTTGAGGTTGGGAATTGGGTGCCTCTAGCATCACTCTTCCTGCAAAGGATTGCTTTAGCTATTCAAAACCTCTGTGCTTCCATATGAACTTTAGGATATTTTCCCATTTCTGTGACTATTGTCACTGATTGTGGAACTTTGATGGAGATTGCATTGAATACTTAGAGTGTTTTCAATAATATAGCCATTTCATGATATTAATTGTGCCTCTCCATGGGCATAAGAGTCCCTTCCATTTCCAAGTGTCTTCTTTAATTTCTTCCTTAGTTGTCTTAAAGATTTCATGGTAGAAGTCTTTATTTTGTCTAAGTTTATTCACATGTATTCTGTTTTTATTATTTTTATGTGTGCATATTGTGTGTAGGTGTATGCATGTGGAGGCCAGAGGATAACCTCAAGTGTCATCCTTAGGAAAGCCATCTACCTTCTTTGCAATAGTGACTCACATTGGCTTTAAGCATACAAACTAGGCTATACTTGCTGGCCAGTAACCCCCAGGGATGCTTCTGTTTCTGTCTCCTCAAGCCTGGGATTACAATTATTCATCACTGTGCATGGCTTTCCAAAACCAATTCTTTACATATTGACAGTTTCATGCATATACAATGTATTGGGGCTATATTTACCACTATTGCCCTCTGTTAACCCCTCTGAACCTCTTCTTTTATTCCAGCCTCTCTGCCAGTAACTATAAAGCCACACTCCTTCTCCAGAAACTATTAATGTTCAATAGCTCCTCAGAAAGGGATAGGCCTCATCAGCACTTCCTCTATCCATGATGAGCTGTCAAAGGCCCCAGTCTTGCACAGGTAATCATAGCTGTTGTGTGTCTGTGATTCAATGACCATGTTGTATCTGGATGGCACTCTTGTCCATTTTCTGGCTCTTAAATTCTCCTTCCCTTCTTCTGCAAGGTTCCTTGTGCTGTGGGAATGGTGACATAGATGTCCCATTTAGGACTGAGTGCTTAAGAGTCAGTTATTCTCATTTGACCAGATATGATTCTCTGCAAAAAGAAGTTTCTCTGTCCTATAGTGAGAGAAGAACCAATTTATGGGAATGGTACATAGGTAGTTAAAAGGCAGTTTGACAATATGTCCATTTATGGAATCAATGAGTGTATGTTTCCTCTTAGATATAGGGTTTTGATCATGTTTTTCTTACCAGGTGTAATCTCTCCCATGGAGCAGGCCTCTAATCCAATCACAAAGCTGTTGATTATCCCAAAATTGTGGTCTCACAGGTACACCAGTGGGTATCTCTTACCTGATGAGTTGATATTACAGCACACTTGATCTATAGCTGAGTGAGACTATTGATGAGTTTTCTACCCTAACAACTTGCATACTACTTTCTGACACTATGAACCCGAGCCTGTAGGAAGGAAGTTTCCAGCTAAATAACAACTTGGTTTCTCTCTGTCCTGTAACCAAGGTTTGTGGTGCCTTTAGCAATAAGGTCTTACAACTAGTTCTGATGAGTAACCAAAAGTGATGACAATAGGGTGTATTCTTTTGGAAGCCTCACAGAACTTTCTAGCTAACAACTCATAGGGAATTATACTACAACTGGCTCTACAAGTTTGTTTAAAAACCTATGACTTTTTGAAGCAGCATTATCTACCCATGGTTCCAAATTCTTTCTCATTGTTTTAGTTTTATTTTTTAATTATATATTTTAGTTTATAAAGTAGTAGGTTTCTATATGGCTGTTAGTTTTGCCAGCTTGACACAAACCTAGACAAATCTTGGACCAGGGAATCTCAATTAAGAAAATTCCTCCTTCAGATCTGCCTATGGGAAATTGCTAATTGATGTAGGAGGGCTCAATCCACTGTGGCCGGTGCCATTCCTGGACAGGTGGGCCAGTGTTCTACAGGAAAGGCAGCAGAGAAAGCCAGAACAAGCCAGTAAGCAGCATTCCTCCTTAGGCTATCTCAATTCCTGCCTTTGGGTTCCTTCCTTGAACCCCTGCCCTGGCTTCCCTTGAGGATGAACTATTAACTTGTAAGCTAAAATAAATACTCTCCTCCCCAGGATGGTTTTGTTCAGTGTTTTATCACAACAGAATCCAAAGCAGGCCAGTGGATTTTTCATGCATCCTTAGTTTTTTTTAACCCTCTCTACACCCTCCCCTTACATCTTCTTCATCCCAATCCTGTTTAAACCTTTTCATACCTTGTATGCCCCCTATTTTCATATCCCCTGTATTTTACTATCTCCCCCACTTAATCCCCCAGCATGCTTTCTTGCTTGCTTCTTGACCTCTACAGACACTCCAATTTGAATACAGAAATTTAAAAATTCGAAGTTAGGATCTGCATATGAGAGAGAGAACATACAGTGCTTGTCTTTCTAGTCCTGGGTTCCCTCACTCAGTTTATTTTCCAGTTGCACTCATTTCTCTGAAAATGTCATGATATTGTTTTTATATATATTTTTTTACCGTTTGAATTTGTTCTTTGACATTTCATACATATGTATAGTGCAATCTGTTTATTCTCTTTTTTTCTCCCTCCCAACCTTGTCACTGACCCCTTCCTCCCTACAGGTGACTTTCTCACAGCCATATCTTTATGTTTTCTTTTGCAACCCACTGATTTTACCCAAGTCCATCTGGTATCAATGGGTTTGAAACTATCCACCTGAGTCTAGTGGGCTCACTGTTGGATATGCACCTGAAAACAGTAACTTTCCCTCCTCCAAAATCCATTGGTAGCCAGTTCAGCAGGGAGAGTGTTCTACTTTGCTTTATATTCTGTGATAAACACCATGACTAAAAGCAACTTGGGGGAGAAAAAAGTTCGTTTTATGTTGCAGCTCATTGTAGACCTCAAAATAATGACAGAGGTGACTGTGACTGGACTGCGTAGAGAAATAGGCACAAAGGGTTGAGGATTGAACAGGTGTATCCCTACAGGGCTTATAGGTGCAAATCATGGTATCTGACTTTGAGCATAGTGAAGAGTCTTTGAAGATTGAAAGTCAAGGAGTGCAGCCATGTGATCAAACCGTGAATTGCTCTCTCTGGAAACTATTTGCAAAATTATCTGTAATGGAATTACAAGTGGAAACAGAAAAATACTAAATATTATGCCAGCATCCAGATAGGTGACATGGTGGTGTGTCCAAGGGAGCAAGCAGTTGGACTGGTGAGAAGTGGTCTGAGGTTTGGTATATTTTACATGAGAGAGTTGAAATATTTGTGGGAGTGAAAGGGAAAACAGGGGTCAAGGTGGCCCCACAGTTTCTATGTAAGAAACAAAGAGGAAAGGTCAGACTCTCTTGAAATGTGGAAATTATCTCCATGCTGTCTCAATGGTTGTCAGTTAGCTCTGCAATATCTTTCCATCAGTTATGAAATATGTTCCTGGACCACATCACACAATTTCCAGGAACTGGGAAAAACTGAAATCCTTTGTTTCTCATATGATCGACAATCACCAGAAAGATTGGAATCCTGATGAGCCAAGGGACTTCATTGATGCTTTCCTCAAGGAAATGACAAAGGTGGGAAGGTGCCACCCGCGTCTTATTGCAGAAGTGGGGTGCAGTAGTTTCTGACTGATCCTGCAGCAGGCTACCACAGCGTTATGCTGTTATACAGCATGGCTTTATTCTCTCACAGATCTGGATGATCCCGTGTTCCTCCTGGCCAGGGGATCTTCCCTGGGTGTCTGTGGAGACTCCATTACATTTCCTCTTCCAGCTCTGAGAGGGCACTGGGGCTCCTTCCTGTGTTCAATGCCCAGAATGTAACAACATCTCTTTCCTCTCTGACCTTTCTTTTCTATCTTTCCATGTCGCCTCTCTGGTTCTGACTCTGGAGACCCCTCTTAGAAGGATAAATCAGGATGTTATCATTTGGATGAGAAATGTCCTCACATGCTCATATATTTGAATATGTGATCCCCACATACATAGTGGTGCTATTTGGGGAAGCTATGGAACCTTTAGGAGGTGGCCTTCCTGGAAGAAGAATGTCAGTGGCAGGGGGGGGGGGTTCCTCTCTCTGCTTTTTCTGTGAAGATGAAAATGGGATCAGCAAGCTTCCTGCTCATATGGTGTGTTGTCATGCCTTTCTTGCCGTGATGGATGTTATCCTTCTGGAACCATAGACCAAAATAAACCATTTCGCCCTTAAGTTGCTTTTGGTCAAGATAATTTATTACAGCAACAGAAAAGCAACTAATACGGAAATGGATACTCTTCATCTCTTAGATTAATCCCATCTGCAAAGTCTATTTTATCATATCAAGTAACATGCACAGATTTCAAGAATGAAGGACATCTTTGTAGATGACTGGTTAGCATACCCCATGGACTAAGAAGCAGGAGTAGTATTTTAGAGGTACATGGAAACATCAGCTCAGGAGAAATAAAGGGTTTGCTGCCCTTTAGGTTGAGGCACCAAGAATGCCCAGGTCTGTTCTATGTCCCTCCCTTATCCTTTGCATATATTTGACAGAGCTATACACAAAGTAAAAGAGCTCTATGTTGTTTATTTTTCCAGAGTCAGTTACTTACTCCACTCAGCTCCCACTGCAGGACACAAGCAAACTTCAGCTGAATGATAGAGTTTAACTTCAATGTTTGGTTGGGGAACCTGCTCCCACCCTGCTCATATCAGTGTCATCCAATGACAGACGAGAGCTGAACTAGATATATGAGTTGCTTTTGTATCATTGTGACAATATCCTGCAGAAGGAACGTAAGAGGGAAAAGCTTTATTTTGGTTCACAGATTCAGAGGGTTTTGTTCATTATAGTAGAAAAGGAATGGCAGAATAGCTAAGCTTTCAATAGCATAAGTGGTTAATGGAGGCTGCTCACTTCATAGTACATCAAGAAGCAGAAAACATCCAAGAACCAGTGGCTTGGTATAGCCATAAGGGTCCCTTGCTGAATGTGGTGGTGTACACCAGTAGTTCTAGCAGTCAAAGGCAGAGTCAGGCAGATCTCTATGCAGTCAAGGCCAGACTACTTTACACAGCAAGTAAGTTCCATGCCTGCCAGGGCTACGTGGTGAGACCCTACACTGTTGTAATTTGAGTAAGAATTTTGAAGGCTCATGTGTTTGAATACTTGGTCTTCAGTTGGTGGCACTATTTGGGAAAGTTATGGAACCTTTATGAAGTAGAGTCTTGCTGGAAGAAGTATGTCACTAGGTTTGAGCTTTGATGATTTATAGCTGAAAATCATTTCCTGTTCTCTCTTTCTACACAGATGAAATGTGATCAGCCAGTTTCCTGCTCCTGCCCCCATGTTTTCTCTGCCTGTTGCCATGGGTTTCCCACCAGGATAGTCTCTATCCCTTTGTGAACATAAGCCAGAATAAATGCTTTCTTCCTTAAGTTGCTTTGACAGGGTAATTTTATCACAGCAACCGAAAAGTAACTAATACACACCCTTACTGACCTACTTCCTCCACCTAGACCGCACCTCCCACTCTTCAAGAACATCTCAAATCCAGGCATCTAGGACCCAATCATTCAAAAACATGAACCTGTAGGGGATGTTTCCTATTCAAACCATAACACAAAACGTATGGTCTTAATCTCAAAAAGCCTCTGGTTCACGCACAGCACTGAGTCAGTCATTGGATTCCTCTTCTGGCAAGAGGTAGAATGTAAATATCTTCCCACCATCTCTCTTATTTCATCCTGGCATAATATTGACCAGAGCAATACTGTTATTTTAAATTTATTTTTATCTTATATGTATAATTTTTTAGCTTGCATGTATATAAGTGCACCTGTGTCACATAAATCCCACAGAGGCCAGAAGAGAGGGTCAGATTCCCTGGAGTTTGTGTTATGGACATTTGTTAGCCACTGTGTCAGTGCTGGAAATAGAACCCAGGCCTCTAGAAGAGCAACTATTGATCTTAATCACTGAGCCATATCTCTAGCCTCTGAAGCAATGTTTTATATCCAGGGGAGGAGTCAAATTATTTGACATGTGTTGTGCAGTTGTGAGATCATTAACATTAACAGCAATAATTAGCAATAGATTACAGAGTAAGTTGGCAAAGATAATGTTGTGCTGTAAAAAAATGATTGATGGAATCAGAGAAGTTTTGAGTATGAAAGTTAAATGGGGAGTCTGGAGAAAAGAACATAGAGAATCCACTTGATTCTTTCTGAATCTTTTTTGTTGTTGTTTAGTATGGTTATGTGCCTATTGCATGTCACACAACTGATAATGATATGTTAGGATGTTTGTGTTATTCTCATTTTGCAAAACTGAACCAAAGAAAGGGGAAGGGAGTTCGTTAAGCCATGACATAACTTTGTGATGTACCTGATACTATCTAGAAGTCAAATATCCTTTTTATCCCATTTTCTTCTCTTTGTATAAAAGCTTTTCAACAATATTGGTCATAAAAAAAGAGTTGTTTTGATTTTCATGCACCCTAGACTCAGAAGCTTTTGGTTCACTCCCAGCACTTGCAGCACAGTGCTTCCTGATGAGATCAAAGGGAATATTGTTTTAAACGGATCTTTCCAAATTTATTCCCAAGGTGAAGAAGACCCCATGTTTCAGGCTCCAGTGTGTGGGGAAAGACAATGCTGTGATATAGCTGCTTTTGAGGACGTCAAGAGGAGTGTCATTTTAGATGACTTGTTTCAAGTTCATTACCAGAGTGAAGAGCCCATGTTTTGAAAAAAAAAATCACATTTCTTCTGAATAAACAAGTGTAAATAATAAATTATTTTCTAGTACTCAGACAAGACTACTACAAGCTTCAATGAAGAAAACCTCATCTGCAGCACACTGGACCTCTTCTTTGCTGGAACAGAGACAACATCGACGACACTGCGCTGGGCTCTGCTCTACATGGCCCTCTACCCAGAAGTCCAAGGTGAGCATGTGGGGAATGTACTGGACAAGGCAGGGTGGTGCTTCTGGAAGCTGTGGCTCAGAACGTGCACATAAGTTGGCATGGTGCAGAGGAACTGGTAGGACAGCTGTGAGGCGATGTGGACTTGGACTAGATGTGTACTCCATGTGCTCTGTCAGGACAGTGATGGGTCCAGGGTGCAGATATTCCAGAGTCTGTGCCCTCATGAAACATAGAGCCCAGGGGAAAACAAAGATATCAACTGATACTGTGGAATGTTTCGGTAAATACTGACATCACCACATGAACATCCACTCATGTTCCCCTTCCACTTTATCTATGCCTTCCCATTGTCCTTGGATCCTGTCCAATCTCCTAATTCCAGGATCTGGCACATTGTGATGCCCATCTCTCTCTGCATGTTCAGGTTCAAGCCACCCGCCCTGCATGGTGGCTTCCCTGGATTACATGTCCCCTATTGGCCCTGTCCTTAGTCATGCCTCTAAGTCATGACACTGGGTCTTCCCTCTACCAAGAATGTTCTGTCACAATTTCTCTCTATCTAGATGAATCTTCTCAGGTACTACCTCTCTAAGATGTTTCAAATTCCTCTAGGAATTTACTCACTTGGGGGGAATTACTGTCATTCTCTTCCTCCAGAGTTGACCCAACATACCTCCATTCCTGTGATTTATGCACTGTTTATGTCTCTCTACTGACCAGTATCCACCAGGGACAGTGCCCTATTTTATCATTTTTATTTCTCCAGATCCTAGAGGAGTTTAGCAATTTGGGGATAGGAACATTTTTCACGTCACAGAAATTTTTTTTAAATTATGGATTACAATTTATTCATGAGACAAAAATCAATTTAGTAGATTCAAACCCACTATTTTTACCATAAGAAGAAACTAAGTAGAGAAATCAGAATGCTTCCCACATGGTAAAAATAAATTTGCTAATAAAAATGTATTTCCTTTGTGGAGGTGTGTGTGTGTGCATTTGTTTTGAAAGACAACAAAAACTACCATGGACAGAATTGCTTCCAGGTGGTGCAACTACTTAAGGAGCCTCTGCCGTGACACCTGCCGGCTTTTTTGAAAAGTGGAACTTTTCTTTTTTTTTTTTTTTTTTTGGAGACAAGGTCCCTCACCAGCCTGGATGTCTTTAGGTAAGCTAGACTGACTGGACAATGAGCCTCAGGGATCCACCTATCTCTGTCTCCCAGTGCAGTGGGATTGTTAGCATTTGCCATTACATCAAATTTTTTTCATGGATTCTGGGCTCAAACTCAGATCTCCATGCTTTCAAATCAAGGACTTTACCAATTGAGCTATCTCTCCAGAGCAAACTTTATTTATTTAACAACGTGAAATACATACATAATATTTCTCTATTTTTATGTAGATGCATCACAGGCCATCATTTCAAAAGTGTTTTTACCTGAAAATTATTTTGTATAATTTTGTATTTTATATATGCAATTTTTATTACATTTCAATTGCGTGTGTGTGTGTGTGTGTGTGTGTGCACGCGCACATGCACTTTTGCACCAAGGTGAAGACGTAGGAGGACAACTTGTACGATTCTGTTCTCTTTCTACCATGTAGGTCCTATGGACTGAATTCAGGTCATCAGGCTTGATGGAAAGTGTCTTTATCTGCTCAGCTAACTTGCCAGCCCTACATTATACTATTTTTAAAAGTTTAAAATCTGCTCTGTTAGGATACAGTTTTGACTCCTGGAAATGATCCTGCGAAATATCAGTAAATAGAAATTATGCCCATGTTTGCTTTACAATATGCAAAGTAGTCAAAAGATGTCATAGAAACAGAGTATTCATGGACAGTGACTAGATAAAATGGGGAACATACATGAAATAAAAAAGAGAGTGAGTCCTGATGGAAAGGAGTTTAGATGCATGGATGAGCATTCTGGACACTGTGCCAAATTAAATGAGGAAACAGAATCACAAATACTGTACTAGTCAACTTAAAGGAGTTCTCTATGATAGTCAAATATGTAGATCCAGATGGTAGAATACAGGGAGGGGTCAACCAAAATTGTTTAATTACATAGAACTTGTTTTGTAAGATGTTCTGGCCTTTATTTCTACAACAATGTGAACATACTTAGTATCAATCAACTGGACACATAAAATGTGTGATATTGATTTATCAATCAGAACAACATAATAAATAATCATTGGGAAACACTGATGGGTGGGGAGGTCAGCACATGGAGGTCTATATAATTCCTGTTCATTTTTCTGTAAAATAAATTTCTCTGAAGCCAAAAAAAATATGGTAGGAAGGCCTGGGAAAAAATTTCTGTGTTTCAGAAGAAAGCATTAAAGTTTCAAACTTAATAGAGTGTCCTATTTTCTTGCAGAAAAGGTCTAGGCTGAAATTGACAGCGTGATTGGTCAGGGGAGACAGCCCAGCCTAGCTGACTGAGAGTCCATGCCCTACACCAATGCTGTCATCCACGAGGTGCTGAGAATGGGCAACATCCTCCCCATGAACGCTCCCAGAGCCATGGCAGTTGACAGCACGTTGTCTGGATACCACCTGCCGAAGGTAACTAGACACTGCCAGCCTCAGATCCTCCAGTCCATCTTTGGCATCACTGAAGAACCTAAACTTAAAAAAAGGTGCATGTTTTCCTATCCCAAGAAATCACTTCAATGGGAGAAGAGAGGGGTGTCTGATGGATAGTCACAGGAAACCTGGGAATTGGAGAAGAGAAAATTCCTTGGTCAAGTATGTTTAGTTAAAGCCTGGCTTTATTTGCTGAAGGGCATCTCAGCATGTTCCTGTGTCTCTGTCGTATTTGCCTGTGGAGCAGCTTTCCCAACTAGGGACCTGCCAGATTAGTTTAGGAAATTCTTCACACTCTACAAGATGTAGGATTTTAAAATGTGAAGCATATTTGAGGCACCTGGATCCAGAGATTTCTGTCTCACGAAAAAGTCAATATAAAGTGCAGTATTATTGTTGGCTAAATAAAGGAGCAAATAGAAAAAAAGCAACCATTATGCATTGTAGACGCACACCTCCTTTGAAATAGCTTACTCTGCTTTCAGCATAACGGTCAATCCCTATTTTGTATCTAGGATAGTTGAGGCCAAGAGAAATGAAGTTTACCTAAGATCTCTCAACTACAATGAAAGAGGAGTGGGATCTACCTGAAACAGCTCTGAGAACTTGTACTACTCCATGATCTCCCTACAGGTCTTGCTTTGGTTTGACATGACAAAATTCTCCAGCCCATTTTCTTCCATGGCTGCTTATTAAATTCCCTGTCTTCATAGGCTGAATTTTCATCACCACTCACCACTCTTAGGATCTCTGCAGAGAGCTCTCCTGACCCATAGCATCCCCTTTCCACAACATAGAATTATAGCTCCTTCCTGGCTTTCTGCTCCTTGCTTGGCCTCTTGGGAGCTAGTTTATCTAACACCCTTGGGCATACTGTGCTGTGGATGATCTCCAGCAGTAGCTCCAGAAGGGCTTATCTACCACTCAGTACATGGTGACCTTCACTGCAGAGCCAGGAAAGCAGCCTCTGCCTTCTGTTCCCTGCTCACTAGCCAGCCCCTGCCAGGAAGCTGAGGTCAGAATTCCCCTGCCCAGTTCTTTGCATTTCATCTGTCCATTCACATAACTCTAGCCAACCAGTCTGACTCTTCCCACAGACTTTTAACATCAACTCTAATAGCCACCTAGGTACTGAGAAATCTAACTGGTTATGTAGAACAAAGGCTAGGATGGCGTTGACAACAGAGAACCTTATCCAAGTCAGACTCCTGTCACTGTGTAAGCACATTACCTAACCACTCGCAGCTTCAATTTTTTCTTTGGGCAAATGCATTACATCTACTTGATAGGATTCATGTGGAAATAAATGAGATTACATGTACTGAGCTTTATATTCAGAATGAAAGCTATTGTTTGTTAAGAAAGCCAATGTTCATTAAGACCTGAAACCTTGGATCTGGAGTGGGGAGAGACCTGAGTCATAGGAGTTCTTGTGTACAAGGCATGTAGACTACCAAGAGGAAAACACTCCTGAAAAGGAGCTTTGTGCTGACAAGATGGACTGAGCACAAGGGGCTGAAGGAACCAGTGGGTGTGTCTAAAGAAGGAGGGTTTGGAGCTGAGGAGTAAGGGGCGAGGGGTAAAGAGATAGGTGGGTGAGAACACGGGGAGGAATATTCCTAACAAGCAAACAACATTGGAATATGGTCTTCTTGAAAATGTAGAGGAAGACCACTGTGGTGGAAGCCCTGTCAAGCAAAAGCATAGCTCTGGTAGCACACAGGAAGAGACTTTCCCCTAAGAGTATGGAAAGCCTTAGTATCAAGTTTGGGGAGTGAGTAGGTGGGCAATGTAACTAAGTCATGTGCAAGGCCAATTGGCTTTCAGGTTGTGAAGCAGAGTCAGGGCTGCCTGGCTGCTGCAGGAATCTAGAGAGCAACAAGAGAGTCTGCAGGTGGGAAACTGGAATGGAAGTGATGGAATTCCTAGAGATTTAAAGAACATGCCAGCCTTGGTGATGGATGAGCGGAATAGAATAAAGGCTCATTGTAGTGGCTCTGAGGATCCTGCTATGAACCTGCCTAGAGAAGGTGCCTTCTAGTGCATGCTTAGATTCTTGACTGACTAACTGTGGTGGAACTCAGTGTAATCTCCTTGATACTGTATGGAAGAGGATGGAGAATCAGAGGTGAAGAAGATATCCTTTTACTTTGTATAGCTGCCATAATCCTGACAGCAATGAGCAGCACGGCTCATTATGTTCATGGATGCTTACAGATCCTTTCCCAAGACCTACACTGATGTCTTCCTGTAGAGTAGCTGTATTGTGAAATAAAAGTAGCCTAACTTTGTTGGTAAAATACCTAGGAGTTCATTCCAGTCCATCACTGTACAATGCCATGCATCAAGGGTAAGTTGTGTGTGGGCTAGCTCAGGGTACATCAATTGATTGGCCAGAGTGGGAAAGTTCAGGACGTCAAGAGGCTCAGGCACTGGAGTCTGAGAGCCATCACTCTTCTGTGTGGCTGTGCTCCACATGTTAAGCCTTGACTCTTCACTGCCTTCTCTAGGGGACCATAGTCATGATCAACTTGACTGGACTGCACAGGGACCCTAAAGAGTGGGCCACCCCGGATACCTTCAATCCAGAGCATTTTTTGGAGAATGGACAGTTTAAGAAGAGAGAATCTTTTCTGCCATTCTCAATGGGTGAGTTGTGATGAGCAGGAGAGAGTTCAGAGATCCTGCCTCCGCCCTTCCTTTTCCTCCCCTCACAGTTCTCTGCTTTATTTGGAAACCTTCCAGATGGCCCTGCCCAGTGTGGCCCCCTCTTGCCCTCGGTTGCAGCCCAGCGTTCCCTGGACCTGGCACATCTTCAGACCACCCCTTTTCTCAAGCCCTCTGTGACCTCTGATGCAGAGTTCAGCTTCTCTTATTCTGATTTGCACAATGCTGAGAACACAGAGCCAAGTCCTGACTCTGCTCACAAACAAATCTGCATCCTTCCATCTTCACAGAGTTTTTATTTTATTTTATTGTTCTTTTATGTGTATGAGTGTATTGCCTGCATGTATGTGAGTGCACCCGTGTTGTGCAATACCACGGAGATCAGAAGAGGGCTTTGGATTCCCCTGGAACTGGAGTTAAGGATGGTTCATAGCCACCATGTGGGTGTTGGGAATTGAATCCAGGGCCTCTGTAAGAGCAGTCAGTGCTCTTAACTACTGAGCCATCTCTCCAGCCCCTTCATAGAGTTTTTATATGACCTAATTTCTTCTTAAAATGCCCTCTCACATGGTAACAGAGCTGGGTTAAAATAAGGAGAAACGGAATGGGCCAATGAGAAGGGCTGCCTACTTACTGAAATAGGCAAATGGGACAATAATTTTAAAAGCACCTTCTTGACTGGGTTGGGTTCAGCTTTATGCACACTCCCTGGAGAGGCCTTCTGGTTATAAATGTTAATTATACTTTTAAAATCCAATGGACACATACATATGGTAACAACATGAAAGATCTCATCTGACATGAGGCACTTCTGATAAAGCAGGTGGTGTAAGGTACAGGGACTCCGGTCTTCATGGTTAGAACACTCTCAAGTTTTGTATCACAGCACATAATTTTAGCTTTTTTGATCAACAACTCTCTTCCTGTTTCTTGGTTCTGGACTGAAATTCTGAGATGCTAGACATATATATTCTACCCATTCCATAGAGATGCCTGTGTGGTTTGCTGCAACTTAAATGAAAGGAATTTTTAAAAATTATCTAGTTTTCTAAATATACTTTTAAATATATTATATGTATGGGTGTCTTGCCTGCATATATGTAAATGTACCATGTGGGTGCTATACTTGCAGAGGTCACAAGTGGGCATTTGATCCCCTGGAGAAAAGAAGTTACAGTTGGCTAGCTGAAACGTGGCTCATGGGAACTGAACCCGGGTCCTCTTCAAGAGCAATGAATCCTCTTAAGCACTGAGTCATCTCTCTAGCCCCGTCAGGAATCTTAACCTTTTATTTATTTATTTTTCAGATGTGTGGTGGTGTGTCATGCACTATATGCCACAGCTTGATCGTAGAGGTCAGAGGACAGCTTTCAGGAACTGATTCTCTCCCTCCATCATGTGGCTTCAGGAGATTGATCTCAGATTGTCAGGCTTGTTAGTAGTCATGTTTCCTGAGCCATCTCACCAGCCCCACCCCAGCCTCACATGAAGAAAGAATCCTCTATCACAAAGGAGGCTTAAAAAGATTACTTTTCTTCATATAAACATCACTTTCCCATATAAGTTTTACTTCTCCATTTGCATAAAGATATTTTCCCATCTTCATTGGCTGCAGGATAAAAACAGAAGCATGCAGTGGTCTCACTAGTGCCTTCTTCATGGAAACTGTGTTACACCCTTTCCATTATAGAGGTCATTTGCATCTTATCTCATGAAATTCACCCACCCACTATTAATTACAGAGGAAATTGATTAGTATCTTCTTTTTTACCATACTAAATCTCAAAATACTGAGTATATGTATTGAGATAACAGCGCTCAAGGCTGTTTTACTCTTCTTGTCTAATTCTCTATGTCAACCAGATTGTGACTTACCTCCCCAGCTACAGCCCTTTGCATTCTGAGATTGACTGAGTTCATATGTATCAGTTGGTGTCTTGCTGCATAACAAGCAGTCCAAAGTTATTACTTACAGTTATCACTCACAAGTATACAGGTCAGATCAGTGGCTCTTACATGTGTGAGAGGTCAGCTGTTGGTCTAAGATGACCCTCAGCTGGAACAATGTTGTTATTCTCAGATTGTGCCTCATCACCTCTCACTCCAACTACCTGTTATTTGTATAGCAGTGGTAATGTCCAAAGAGGGAGAACAGATGCTCACAGGCCTGGTGAGGTCCAGGCTGGAACTGTCACTCCATGGCTTCCACTGTGCTCTGGTGACATAAACAAGTCATAAAGGCAGCTCCAGTTCAAAGGGTGGGAATTTACTTCACTCTTTGATTGGAATAACATTGAAATCTAAAGCACACAATGTGGAGCTGAGGCAAAAGGAAAGTAGAACTGTTTTTATCTTTATCATCGCCTTCTAATGGAAGGCAAACTACAATTGTCTTGGCATGAATGAAGACCAGCTGAATTGAGCAGAAGCTGCAGACCTGAACTACTCCATGGGTTAGCACCATGTGGCGGCTGTCTGGGTTTCCTGCTTCTCTCTCACTTGGGCACTCAGCTGCTTTCTTCATGCTTTCTCTAGAGCTTCCTAAAGGCAGCTCCCTGGAGGACTAAATGCAGACGGCAGCTTCTTGTCTCTCAGGAACGATAACTAGACATGGATTATTACCAGTTCCTTATCAGGGCAGATTGCAAAGTACTTCTTGATCCTTGAAGTCTTGCCTGTTTACAGATCAGTGCAGCTGGCAACTTTGTTAGACCAAAGCTTCTTTCCTCATTAACAAATGAAACCACTGGACCATAGGAAGGCATTATTGACAAAGAAATGAGCCATTCCTCTCATTTTGGTAATGAGGTGATGTCCATGTGTATCTTATGGTATGAAAGTGGTCTGTATATCTTTTGACTTACACAATGTTAGTCAGATTTCTATCACTATAACAAAATACCAGAGAAGAGTTTGAAAGAGGGAAAGGTCTATTCTGCCTCTTGATCTCAGACCTATTCTTTAATTTGGGCAAAAGCTTTTGCACAGAAGAGCCCAGATTTTCATCCTTTTAAACCCATGTTCATATCAGCTGTCAAATTATAATGAATAACCAGCCATGGAACTTATGTAGGAAAGATACTGTTTTGTTTTTATATTTGTTAAGTGGGAAAGATGTAGCTACGTGAAAATGAGTGATTTACTCACAGTTACACAGTGACCTTTGAATGAGACAGCTCCTCAACTGGCTCTTAACTTTACAGGTACAGTTTCGTCATGAAAGATGAAGTCTTCTAGGCGAATCTTGGGAATTTATACCACACCTGACTGGGAACCAATCTAACAAGTTCCCAGTCATACTACTTGTCATTGTTAACAGGATAAAGGCAAAGGGACCAGAGATGGATTAGGCACATTAGCCTGAAATACAGGCACAAAATATGAAGACATATACATTATTGTGACTCAGTTACCAAACAGCTTTGCCTGTATCATCTCATTTAATTTCTTCAACTGTGGAATGCAAAGAGTAAAAAGGAAGTACTAATGCAATATAAAATTTTGAATGATATTTCATTTCATGGAAAAATAGAAAGTTGATAAAGTGAATTATTATAGAATTAACATAGAATAATGGCTGTTAAGATGCTGAGGGGAATCCCCAGGAGAAGCATGAGATTGCATGTCATCATGATCAGTTTTTGTTTACACTGTGGACTTCTAAAAGGGTGTATTTTCTTCTTTATGTTTTTCCTTGTATTGCCATTTTAGTGAACATTTCTCAGTAGTACAGCAGCTATCAACAATGTACATAAGGATGGTGGTAGTGACTATGGCAGGTACTGCAGGGAAAAGGGCTTGGAGCACATGCTCCCACAGGAAAGGACAATGAGAGCCTAGAGAGACCTTAGAGTAGAAACAGAATTTACGTCTATGAGGGCATCCATGTCATTGATGTCACTCAAGGTAAAGATTAGAAGGTATAAGCTAAGGACATCTTACACTCTGGAAGCCCGCTCTGATATCTGTCTCTGCTTTGGAGATTCCCTTTAAGAGCTGGAAAACATCCCATGATTTTGCTGCTGAGCCATTACCTGCTATGTCACTCATATTTTTGAGTGAGATTGTAAAGCCCTTAAGATAGTCACCACTTTCTCAGTATGCCCAGGTTTCTGACTTCTATTGTTCCACATGGTATTCTCACCAAAACCTGACTGATCCCTGAAGGCATTTGACTTGTGAACCTTGACTTCCAATTCTGTGCTCTGGGGACCTTAGACAGATATCAGACATAAATATTAAAAAAAAAAAGAAAAGAAAAGAAAAGAAGAAAAAGAAAAGACTAGACCCAAAGCCCCAGGTCAACTTGAGCTTATTCAAGAGGGTACCAGGGACACCAGCCCATGGAGGCACAGATGCCAGCTGAATGGACTCATCTTGTTTCTATCTTGCAGGAAAGAGAGCTTGCCTTGGAGAACAGTTGCCCAGGTCTGAGCTGTTCATTTTCTTCACAGCCGTTGTGCAAAAATTTACTTTCAAGCCTCCTGAAGTTCAGAATAGGCCTCACCCTCGCTCCAGTCAGCTACTGCATCTGCGCTGTCCCTAGGCTGTGATGGTGGAGAAGAAAGAGAAAGGACAGCAAGAAGAAATGATACCTGCTCTGAAGCCATGGTATCTGGTCACATGTGACAAGAGAGAATGAAAATGACTGGGGAAAGATGGGCAGAATTAGACCAAGAAATCAAGTCAAATTCCTAGACTGCCATGGCCTCCACATTGGTGCTGGGAAACTCATTTATGTGTTCATTGATACACCTTTTCACTTGAGAATTGCAAAGATGATGATTCCTTGAGGCCTGAATAAAAGGACTTGCAATGATCATAGAAATCAGTGGATCTGAAGTGACGTATTGATAAAAGTTAGTTGCTCTAACGTTGTACCCTTTGGTGCCTCAGTGCTTCCTCCTGTCATGGATGTACACTGGCTTCTGGTCTGTTGAGATAATTCATCTGAAAGTGAAACAGAGAGTGAATAAGAGTTAGAAATTGACCCAGAAAAGGCAGGACGGATGGTGGTAAATGCTCTCCCATTTGGAAAGTCTGTATCTGCCGTATCTTGCTCTCCTGCTGAGTGTTCCTCCTAGAAGTCAATCAGGTAATGATGATGATGATTCCCAGTCACAGGCAGGCTAAGCAAGGGATGCTGAAGCAATTTCTATAATTTCCTTGTGGTACCTAGACCTTGAACTTTGACTCAGTGCCAGGTAAGTTATAGTTAACCAAACCCTGGAAGCAGGTTTGGGAGCAAATCAGATTTTCTTTCCTCATTATAGATCCTTGCCTTGAGTCATGTATGAGATATTTGTCCCCATGCCTTTTCACACAGGGTTGGGATATATGGGGTGTGACTTTTATTTGCAATTGGCCTGTAAGCTTCATTTATTTTTATGACAAGTCTGAACTCACTGAGGCCTGGCAGAGCATTTTAAACAGGGCATTAGAAATGGCAGAATCTGGAGCTGGCAAGATGGCTCAGTGGTTAAGAGCACTGACTGCTTATGCATAGGAGCCAGGTTAAGTTCCTAGCACCCACATAGTGGCTAACAACTGTTAATAACTCTAGTTCCAAGGTATCTTGATGCCCTATTTTGGCTTCCACAGGCATTCCATGTACAGATGCACTTACATACATGCAGGCAGAACACTCATTCACATAACATAATTTTTTTAAAAAAAAGAAATTATAGAATCCTTGCTGAATTCTCTGAGCTAGCCTGAGATAGCCAAAGAGAGAGTATCTAGAGAAAATGGATATGATCAGGGGGGAGATAATGACCACAAACTAAGTTAGGTGACACTGTGTGTTAGGAAGTTTTCACCCCTTCTCTATTTCAGACAACAAAAATACCCCAGTGAAGTGGGGAACAACACAACAAAACCCCCCTTTACGTTTCTAGAGTCTAGTTCAAAGAAATTCTAATAGCTCCAAAGACAACAGACCAAAGACCATGAAAGTCTTTCTGTCCTGAGTTGGGAGTCAATGAAAAGCTGATTTATCCAACATCTTGGAAGAAAGCAGCTGTTACAGAAAAATCATAGCTCAACAGCCAAAGTCAGGTGAGGAGAGGGAGTTTAAAAATTTTATGCTAGGAGACTGATCCATGGATCCTTCCATAAGGGAGTCAGTGGCCCCTTCCAGTTTGGGGGGACTTTTATATTCATATGTGAGGAAATGCAAGCAAAAGGCAAAACAGCACATAAGTGACAATTACGTAAAAACGTATATGTGATAATTACGCAAGGTAACACTTGGCCACAAAGGTTACAGGAATATGAAAACTTTGGCAAACAAAGGCTTCCATCCTGGGCAATCACAAGAGGGGGGTGGGAGGGGTAGAGACTCCTGCTCACCTCCCCCGTACCTATCTCTTGTCTCAGAGTTTTTCCTGCTCCAAAGTTCTTAAATACTATCACACTGCAAAAGTTTTTCTTTTCCATAATACAGCTTTGAAGGTGCTGGAAGGGAAGCACTTCTCTGGGCTAGCCTGAGGTAGCTAAGGAGAGAGTATCTAGAGAAAATGGCTGATCTTTTGTGTGGAAGATTTTGTTCTTCTTGTCAGATAAAAAGAGAGAGGAAGAGGGCCACTGTGTTCGCTTCCTTTAATAGACCCTGGACAGCAAGTCTTCAGAAAACAGGCAAGTGATGCTCAGGAATAAAACCCATCATAGCAGGCCTTGAGGTCCCCACCATAGGCAGCTTCTCTCTGTCTTTAACCCCCATCATTTTTTCCCCATTTTCTCTGCAAAAATTACATTGTCCAGCAGTTCATTCATGGGAAAATAATCAGTTGTATATGTCTCAATTTCCTCCTTTGAAAAAAATGAAGGAAATTTTTTCGAGAATTTCACATTACATAATTTCCATCCTTATGTCTCCCTAATCCAACTCTTACCACACCAACCCCACTCATTCTCAATTTTTGATCTCCTTTTTTATTATTATTTTGTTACACACACACACACACACACACACACAGTTTAATCTACTGAGTCCATTTAGTGATTCTTGTATGTACATTTATTTTGGGCTCACCGCTTGGGTGTAGATAACCTGTCAGGGAGCTTAACTGTAAAGAAAACTCATTCTTTTTCTTTTAATAGCCATTGATTGCCTATAGTGGTTCACACAGATGTGGGACCTTGTGAAATTTCCTTTATCCACAATGACATGTCAGCTGATGGTGTCCTTATGCAGGTCTGGTTTAGGCAATCATATTGTTAAGATTTCATGAGTGCAACTTCCCTGTCCTGTCTAAAAGACACTATCTAGCAGCAAGTGCCCGGGTTCTCTGGCTCTTAAAATCTTTCTGCCCCTTTTATGATGTTGCCTGAGCCTTAGGTCCAGGGGTTCCGTTGTATATGTATCAATTGAGGTTGGACCCCTCCCATGATAACTTATTCTCAGTATTTTCAGCAGTTGTTGAGTTTTATAATAGTCTCCATTTGTTGCAAAAATAAGACTTTCTGATGAGTGGTGCAGGATAAGTATTTAGAATACAGCTAGAAGTTATGTTGCTTTAGGAAAGTGAAAGTAGTAGATCCTCCTCTAGGTGTGTGTTTTCTCCAGCCATGATTAGGTGGCTAGGTTTACAGTTCCAGGCATGAATGCCCTCCTATTGAACAGGCCTTAGGTTACTCCCAAGATAAAAGTGCCACTATTGCACCATTAGGGATATTTCTGGGCTGATCACTGTTGTGATTTATATGTTTTACAGCTGGGTAGGACTACTGACTGCTTTTCTCCACTGGTAGCTTCCATAGCACCTTCCAATGCTATGAGGGATAATAAAAAAATTGAGGGTCTTTGCTGATATCCTCTGTGCATCTCATTCTTTCTCCATTTTACAGTTTCTGGGATTCTAAATGAGCAGCCGCATATCCACTGAGCACACTGTATTAGTGTCGCCTGCATTCTCTTAGGGTCCCTTGCTCCTGGCGCTATTAGACAAACCATATAACACATCTTTATCTGAATTTATCATAGTTTATATCCTGGGTAGGGGAAATAGAGTAATTTACAAAGGCGAACACCCAACGCCCTCTTCCACTCTGTGGCTCAGCAACCTGCCTTTTCAGATCTCTTCTGCGCCCGACCCACAGTCTCCGTTAGCTTTTGCCTATACCTTGTGGGCCCACAGTCTTGCCCCAGACTGGTAAATGCCCCCTCTCCTGTCCACACAGGTGAGACACTGTGGCCATTTTTTCTAAGCTGCTGCTGCCAAGATGGCACCAACACTCTTCCCTCCTTAGCTAACTCTCTGCAGCTCCCTCTCTGTAGCTAACTTTCCACAGCCAATTCTCCGCAGCAGACCCCGTCTGTTGGAGGAACAGTTACCCCTCAGGACACAATTAACAACATAGATGAACTTGCTTGTGTTTTTCCACGATACCAGAATTTATTCAGTATCATTAAATTCATAAAGTACTGGGCTTTCAATGACAGCACCAAATAGTGCCACTTTCTTTGACAGTCTTAGCTAAGGCAAATGTAGACTTTTTGAAAAATTATTCCTAATATAGCTACTAATTTAACTCTCAGATCACATATTAAATAGTCCTCAGCCAATGTGTATAGGTAGGTGTAAGAATGTTACAAAGTGTTAAGGGGCAGGGGTTTCAGGGAGTTTCAAAAAGGCCTGAATAGTCAAAGCTGGAAACTCATAGGAATGGAAGAGTCCTGTACTGATAAGACAACAAACACCAGGGAGCTGGAGAAGTGAGAAGCAGTGGTGCCTGTGAGTGAGGACACTGTGGGTCAGAAGACTGAGAACAGCACTGAGTCCAGCCAGAGGAGAAGGGACAGGACCACATTCAAACAGTCAGTGGATGGATAGAAGGCAGGTCCAGAGAGTAAACAGGAAGGTATGTAGACTGCAAATCAAGTAGGCCAGGCCAACAGTAGGGACCAAGCCCAGCTGAAACCCCTGGACAGCCTGAAGTCTTTGATACACACATCATATGGTCAGATGACAGGTTAATGGTGGCCCTCATGACTGTAGTGTTAGGTGTCCACCTTTTCATAGGACTCAGGTAGGAGACGGTCTTTTACCTGGTTTGATGTGTCCAATAATTTCCCAGACCTGTTGAATCAGAGACCTTCCAGAATGAGCACTTTACAAGACCGGGTGCTCTTACTTTGGAGGGCTCTAACCAGCTCCCCTGAAACCTTGTGAGAATGACTTATCAATGGACATAATCTAGACTAATGATCTTTTAATTAACCCCAGCAAAATCTTGTGCTTTTGTGACCTGGGCAACTTGATCCCTTTTTGTAGGCAACCTTAATTTGGTACTGCACACAAAAAGATATGAATGAGTGAATGAATAAATGAATGAATGTGGGTATGCTTGAGAATTAACATATCAAAGTGACCTACCCATCTCCATTGAATACAGTGTAGACTGGAAAAGACTATTGACCTTGAATGAGTGAGCTAGTCTAGAACTAGGGATAAAAAGACTAGATGGCTTATTCAGGTCCTGGAGAAGCTTGTACTTCCTCAACTGAAGCTGGGGAAACAATTTTGGACAAAATTATGGGTGGGGCCAGACCCAGAACACAGTTCCAGGGTCAGAGTTCCAGCAAGATAATTCAGGAAACAGTGGGTTCCAAGAGATGTCTACAGAACCCAGCATCCTTTGAGCTCAAACCCACCCTTAAAAACTAAATTTAATTGTTAGACTTTTTGGTGGTGTTGTTCAGATGGATATTTATAATATCAGCATAGTAATGTGATAAAACCTGGCGCTTTTTTTTCTGGAAAAAGTAGCAAAAGAGTCCATAGTTCTTGGATTTGACTCCTGAGCACACAGGCATTTAAAGCTCAACCAGGGCAAGAAAAGAATGCTCAAGACAGCTTGAATTATAACACACATCCTTACCTGACACTTGCTAGTATATCTTGTGGCATAAGCTATACTATCTTGGAGACCACTGCCCATTAGTAACCTATGAAGAACACAGAATTCTTTCGTCTTGTGGGCTGTTGTTGGGTAAGTGCATCCTCTGAGGAAAAGAAGGGGGTGGGTCTAGAGACCTACACTAAGAAATGCAGCACGCGCTGGGAAAAAGAGGTTGGAGTTGGTGCCATTTTGGGAGCAAGGCACACAGACCCCTGGGGCGAGAAGGCATGCGGGGGACCCAGCGGGGCAAGACAGTGCCTCGCAGGCCTCTGCCCTGATCCTGCACTGTTTGTACACAGTGTTATTAAAGGACCTTTTCCATAAAACCTACCTCAATGCTTCTCTATTAAACTTTCACCAAGAAATATTCTCCAATTTTTATCTAACATTGCTTGGTTTTCCAGATGATAAGATTTTAAAGCACTCATGTGTTCCATAAGTTCCGATTCTACCTAATAGTTTATAGGTTGGCACTCTTCCTCATCCTAAAAATAAGTCATTTATCAGTTTGTGTTGCATGGGTGGTACTAGGAAGATGGTGCTGTTTGTCTTCCCAGGTGTACAGGCCACCTCTGTCCTGAGAATGGAGTAAAAAACTGCTTATAAAATAGTGTCTCAGGACAAGACAATATGAAAAACCACTGTTTCACATGGTATGGAGTAACTTACAGCAGGGCACAGCCCAATATCAATACACTAAATATAATAAATATTCAAAACCTGGGGCCTTGATGCTGATACATAACTAAATTTGATACTTACATTTTTGTATGAAAATGCATTATAAAAATTTTGATTAAATATTACTTTATCACTTTTGAACTAAGAAACTTTTGTAAAGAAATTTATATATATATTCCTTTTTCCTAGCCTATTTCTTCCTGTTAATGTATTTGTTCATGTTTAGTGCATAGAACTAGGTAAAATGGCAAAGTTCTGTGTTTAATTTCTTCAAAATGTATATATTCAGTGATGCATCTTATAGCACTTTGAAATACCTCATGTTTATGAAAATAAACAGCAATTAAATGATCCAAAAAAAAAAAACCAAAAACAAACCTGGGGCCTCATTAAAAAAAATGACCCCATGGATACAGTGGGACCCAGGCCAAGCATCCTGGAACCACAATGAACCAGAACTTTGGGAAGTAGTTGACTGTGAGTCCTAATGCAAATTTCCACCCATAAAAGATGTCTGCTTTTATCCAAGTTCATTGGAAATGGTACAAAGTATCAGTTTCCTTCCCATCCAAGAGTTATACAAATATTTGCAAATGCAATTCATGACTAGCAGCCCTCACTTATTTTGGATGCTGCAGTACCTCTTTCCCTCTTCATTCCTGCCTGACCCCTAGTATGCAAATCACATGACAGGAAAGGAGGGTATTTTGCTAAAGGAATCTCAGGATGTGAATCTTTTCGCCACCACTCTCCTACAAAGAGACATTGACTCAAAGATGTTGTGATGAACATTTAAAATGAAGCAAAATCTTGAGGGTCTTAGAACAGAGATGGAGACTGGAACATACAGTGCCCTTAGTCTTAAGGGGCATATAGCTAGACTGCAAGCACCAGGGTGAGGTCCATGGTATGACAGGCCCATGGCAAGGTCTAGCCTTGTAACTAAGTAGCAAAAATGGATTCTTTGGAGAGGAAGCTGCTGTCAAACAAAAACCTCCAGAACTCTACTCTAGTGCTCATCTTTCCTCCCCTTGAATTCACCCAAGCCTCCTGACCCAAACTTTGAGCCAAATACCAAAAGAGAAAAGTGAGGACTGTTCAGCTGGAGGACCCAGGAACATCCATGTGGGCCACACCTGACTATCTGATATGCCTGTCTGGATATAGCTAGACTGCATGTACCAGGGGAAGGTCCAGGATATGACAGACCTGAAGTTGGGTCTGGCTTGTTAACCAAGTAGTAAAGATGGCTTCTCCAGAGAGGAAGCAGATCAGTCAGTAAAGGAATCTCCAGAACACCACTCCTAGTGCCCAGCCTTTGTCACAATGAGCTCACTCAAGCCTGCTCATCCAACCTCTGTACTGACCACCAAAAGAGAAAAGTGAAGAATGTTAGGCTGGAGCACCCAGGGATATCCATGTGGGACGTGTCAGTTCATAAAGACATTTAGTTTGATTTCCCTTACCTTTTTGTAAGTACTTGCAAGTTGAATGAAGACACTTGTCAGAAAACAGCAAACATTCTTTTGTTTTTCTCTAAACATTACCCTATTCCTTAGATTAGACATGGGAGGAGTGGCCAAAGAAAAATATTTGTAGTAAATTAACAACCCAAATGGTTATAAACCAAAAATGCCTTTGGAGGTCTGAAAGAAAACAAACAAATATAAAACACAAAACCAATAAAAAACAGTAAGAGCACCAAGATGTAGTTAGAAACAGAAATGCTTTCAAAGCAAACAAATTGCATACCTTAATATAAACACTTTGAAATAAAATGGAAAAAGATACCAAAAATTAAGATCCTAAACTAGTCCAACAAATGGACTCTTGACCAAACCTAGAGGTCTGAGAACTGGAACTCATTCACCAAAACCTTCTGGAAGATATAACACCGGATGCTGTAGACACAGGGAACTCATAGTGGTACTTGGCTTCAATTTGGGTGTCTTCTTGGGTGGAAAGTGGTTCATTCTTTGAGTTGGGTGTCATATTTGATAACATAAAACTGGACTCTCACCTCAAAGGGCATAAGATACATTCCAGAGCCGAATAGACATGATTATGGATTGGGTATATCAGGTGCCCCAAAGTCCATTTTCCAATGTAGTAACAGTTTCATGAAGTTTTATAGTAACAGAACAAAGAAAATAATAAATTACAACATTATGGAATCATCAGATAACCGCGTAGAGCAAAGAGAGGAGCTCTCTGTTATACGACTTAAATGTTGTAAGATGACATTACTAAACTTTCAGTTGGGCCAGGAACCTCAATATTAAGACCTGCTACTTTGAATCTGACAGAAGATAAAGTATGGAATAGACTTGAATTTTTAGGCACAGGACAGGACTTTCTGAACTGGACCATGTCGGCAGAGGCATTAAGACCAACAACTGACATGAAACTTTTTTTAATACTTGCAAGTTGAATAAAGATACCTTTCAAACATAAAACCATATGGAGCACCAAATACTGTTTATTTTTCACAAAACATTTCCTGCTTACTTAGATTAGTTGTAGGAGAAGTGTCCAAAGAAAAAGACTGCCAGCAAATTAACAAAATAGTCAGAAACCAAGATACCTTCAGAAGTCTGAAAAAAAATGGAATGGTTGGAAACAGAATTGTGGGAAGCGAGCACGGCCAAGTCAGCCAAAAATGGCGCCTTGGCTGGCTGCCAAGCCTCATGACTCCAACTCTTGGCTGGCTGCCAAGTGGCGCCTTGGCTGGTTGCCAAGTCTCGTCACCCTCGCTTGTTTACTTCAACTCGCACAAGCCTGATGAGCTCGATCATGTGCTGCCTGCCTGATTAGAGACGTCATCCGGCATGACCCTGCTGCGTGGCCCAATGGGCTGCCACTTTGCCTGCTTGCTGCGTGTGTGTGAGTGCCCTGATTGGTCCTGGCTGGAGGGAGGGCTGTTGAGAATGCTATATAAAGAGCTGAAGTGCGTAATAAAGAGGAAGAAGCTTGAACCCTGCCTTGGTGTTCGTGTCGTTCTTCCTGGACTCTGCTGGACAGAGTCTTGGATTTTTGGTAGAAGCTTGAACCCTGCCTTGGTGTCCGTTTTGTCCTTGCCTCGACTCTGCTGGTCGGAGTCGCGGTTAGCGGCAGTTGGTGGCCCATACGGGGAACCTGATGCTCCGGAGTTGTAATTAAAAAACAAAACAATAGTGCTAGTAAAAGTTCCCCCTAAGAGGGAATGAAGGGAAAGTTTCCACAAGGTGGAATGGAGATTAAAGATCCCTAGGAAAAGGGACGGAGATGCAACCTAGAGAAAATGGATGTTGGCGGATCGAAAACGAAAGTGCACATTGCTCTAGTGCAACTTTTAAAGCGTGGCAGGATTAAGCTGAAGGCTGAGACGGTGGAAAAGTTCTTGGACACCATCACAGCAGAGGCCCCGTGGTTTCTTTAGCTTTTAAGGCGTGGCAGGATTAAGTTAAAGGCTGAGACGGTGGAAAAATTCTTGGATACCTTCGCAGCAGAGGTCCCGTTGTTTCTTGAGGAGGGGTCTGTAGCTGTTGCCTCTTGGGAGCGATTAGGAAAAGAGTTATCAGGCAAAGATGCTAAAAAACCCCTCCCTAGAGGTACTCTAGCTATTTGGACTTTGGTACGGACATGTTTAGCGGATAAAACAGGGAAGTATGAGGCAGATATAGCTCAAGGAGCTCAGGCTTTAGAAGAAGCAAGAGAGGAAGCATCTCAACTCAGTGCGTGTTGTGCTTCAGAAGTAGAGGAGGAAGAATATGATTCTGAGGATTTAGACAGCATTATGGAACAGCTGAGAATTACTGACAATAAAAAGAAAAGGAAAAAGGAAAAGGTTGAGCCTAGTGCTCCTCCGTGGGATAGAGACTGTCTGGAAGCCATGCCCTCCATAGAAAGGAGCTGTCGCATGCTTAGTGCAGGTATATGGCGCCATCTAGTGCCTAGTTATGGAGCTTTCCCAGTGTTTGATGATCAGAACAATCAAAGATATCATGAACCCCTGGACTGGAAAGTAATTCAGAGGTTGAAAGAATCTGTGGCTACTTATGGGATACAAGCAGCTTATACTATAACTCAGGTTGAAAGCCTTACTAGATGTGCTATGACTCCTTTTGATTGGCAAAATCTTTGTAGGGCTGTTCTTTCAGGGGGCGATTATATGGAGTATGCTCAAGGCCTTTCCCCTGCTGCTGTCCCTAAGTTATGATGCTAGTATGTTTTCTAAGGTATTCAGTTCTAACGAGGAACCCTTTGATTAATGTTGCAGTACTACTGCTGTGTTAAATTCGATATCTCAGAACACCACTGAGGCGTTGGAGAAAAAATTATTCGTGCAGTTGAAGGCAGGCCTACTTTTGGTAAATCAAAGAGTAGATTTATTACAGGAACAAGTGGATATCTTAGGGCAGTTAATGTTTGTGGGATGTATTTATCATATGCCTGGATTATGAATAACCCCTGTGGAGTATCTTAATTTCTCTAAGGCAGGTAATCTATCTAGAGAACTCTCTACAGCTCTCCAAGGCAACTGGAGTAAAGATACAGGCATCAATTGTGGCGGTGAATGCTACAAGAGTAGAGATAGCCTCTATAGAAGACTGGATGAAGACCCTCCAGGGAGCCTTTTCCTTCCTCAAGGACCGGGGAGGGATGGCTTTTTGGGAATTCCTGCC
>NW_008334084.1:108888-133374 GCF_000622305.1 Nannospalax galili | reverse complement strand
AGGGGCGAGTCTCCCTCTGTGTTGTTAACCATGCTGGACCTGTAGTCAAAGATGGGTAAGACTCCCTCATGGACATACCAACCTAAGACAGACTGCCAGCCAAGCTGCTGAACAGTTGATGACGGGTAAGGATGTTACATGGAAGAGGGCAACCTAAGACAGGCACGGTCCTTTAACCTTTCTAATAAAATAAAAAGGGGGAGATGTGGGAAGCGAGCATGGCCGAGTCAGCCAAAAATGGCGCCTTGGCTGGCTGCCAAGCCTCATGACTGCAACTCTTGGCTGGCTGCCAAGTCTTGTGACTCGAAGCTTCCTGCCTGAGGCGCCTTGGCTGGTTGCCAAGTCTCGTCACCCTCGCTTGTTTACTTCAACTCGCACAAGCCTGATGAGCTTGATCATGTGCTGCCTGCCTGATTAGAGACGTCATCCGGCATGACCCTGCTGCATGGCCCAATGGGCTGCCACTCTGCCTGCCTGCTGCGTGTGTGAGCGCCCTGATTGGTCCTGGCTGGAGGGAGGGCTGTTGAGAATGCTATATAAAGAGCTGAAGTGCGTAATGAAGAGGAAGAAGCTTGAATCCTGCCTTGGTGTCCGTGTCGTTCTTCCTGGACTCTGCTGGACGGAGTCTTGGATTGCAGCACAGAATGCCTTCAAAGCAAACAAAAAATGGATCCCTTAATCCATGCCTCCCTGCCAAGACAGACTGTAATTCCCCTGGAACCATAAGCTTAAATAAATTCTCCCTTCTATTAGTTGGTTTGGGTCAGTGTTTCTATCACCGCAACAGAAAAGTAAATAATACAATATCCATAATATTTCTGGAATATAGATATAAATTTAGAAGAATTATAGAAAAATAAATCTTAGAAGGAAATATTTATATATGATTAGGTTGACCATAAGAAAAATACTGCTTATAAAATTCATGTTGTGCTTTGTATTCGAAACAATTGGACTTTCTTAGGCTGTTATTTATGTTTAATTAAATAGGAAATGGGCTAACTTTAAAAAGTATATAAGGTCTGGTAGGTTGGCTCAGTATCAATGGTAGTTTGGGACTTGTCAAGCCCAAGTACATGAATTTGACACCCAGGATTCAAATGATAGAAGTCATCCATTGACCTACACATATGCATACTGGCACATGCATGGATATAAATGCATATATGCATATACACACAAGTGTGTGCACACACAGGCATACACACACTAAATAAGTACTATAATAATAAAGAGGATTTAATGCTTTATATTTCCTGTTAATATTGTCAGATATTTTATAAAGTAAGGCTTTTTAAAATTAGTTTATGTTGAAGTCTTTTAAATTACCACTTTATACACAACTGTTTAAACACTATTTTAGTGCAATTAATCTTCAACATATCTATGGTGAGAAATTTGTAGAACTATATGTCTAAAATTTATATACTATGTAAGAGTTTGCAGAGGTAAAGGCATATGAGTTTCATACTTGAAAACCTGTCACTAACTGAACGTGTTCTTGCTTATATTATGTTTGTGATATTTAATTATGAGAAGTATTTCACTTCAACATTGAGGTATAAAAACAAAAAAGGGGGAAGTGTAACTATCTCTGAAAGAATAAAGATATTCTATACAGACTATTAAGAAAATGCAGTCTAAGGAATTGGAATTCTTCCCAGGAATCTCCTGCTGAAAGAAGGAAAACACTGGGAACCAGGTACCAGCCAGAGAAGGAACTTGTCTCCCATACGGGGATTTTACCCAGTGCTGACAGCTTGTCAGAACACCTTACTGGAGTCAAGACAGTGAGGATGGATGGGATGATGTCATTACCAGCTGAGCATGCCTCTGGCCCCTACTTAGGCTGAAACATTTTGTTAGGACCCTAAAGATGAATTGAGAGTGGAGGTAACTGGATCTCATTTTGCTCTACTTGCCAGTGTGATTACACTGAACACACTTTTTTCTGTTTTTTTAATCACCTGTTTAATTGGCCTCCTGAGGAAGGGTTGGCAGTCTGCCATGTTATGGGCTTCCAGGGTCCAATCCATGGCCCTAAAAATGCTGAGAACAATCTGAGCCTTAAGTCAGTAGGAAAAGAGTATGTTCAAATCCTAGAGGGACCAGAAGGCTGAAGGGTCAAATTGTCTGGCTGTAGATGAGTGTCATCAAGCTGACCAGCAGCAAAGGCTGAGGCAGTGTGAACCTAGGGCTTGCACTTGCCTATACTTTTATAGATAACTGGATACTTGGGCGATGCATAACCCTTGTCCCACTTGCCACATTCTCCTAGTGACCAGTGCATAAACTACATGCAGGTTGGGGTCCCCAAGGATGCCTACTTTCATTCAAGTCAAGTTACAGAGCAGAACATTGCTAGAGACCAGCAGGTTTAGAATACTTTGACTTCATTGGCCTCATTCCAGGTTGCACAAAAGTAGCATCAAGGATTAAAGTTACACGATCATCTCAATAAATGAGATGAAAAAATGAATGGAGAGAATTCAGCAGCCTTGATAAGTGCCTTGAAAAAATAGCAATGGAAAAGGTATACTTCAGCAAAATAAATCCTGTGTGCAACAAACCCATAGCAAATATTATACTCTATAGGAAAAAAATGGAAAGCATTTTCTCTAAAATAAGTTCCAAGGCACTTTTGCCACACTTATTCAATGTTCTTACACATTCAGCCAGAGCAATATGGCAAGAGAAACAAATGGAAGGAATACAACAAGGAAAGGATGTAATCAAATTATCCTTACTGACCATATATCAAAATCTTCTTGATATAAATACAAATATAGCTGTTGTATGACACTATTCCTGGAAGATGTAAACAGGCATCTACTTACCCTAGATAGGGAACCAGTGGCAGGCCAATGTAAGGATGCCACCAAAATCCAACTTGGTGAGCCAATGAGTTTTATTGGAGTTAGTTACAGGAGTCGGGGTGAGGGGCTCCATATAGGAGCAGAAATGACTCAAAGACATCTGCATCACCAAAGCCCATGTGACCATGGGTGACAGCTTTGGAAAGCAGGAATCCTGGAGTGCCAGGCACAATGTGCAGGCAGCTCAACAGGTTGGAAAATGTCTGTTCCAAGCAGCTCAGGTGGTGCAAGCCTTTGCAGGTAGCTTGCCTTGTCTCTGGCTCTTCCAGGAAGATCAGCTGCTCTTTGCTTCTTCCAGACAGCTTGACTTGTCTGAGAGTGTTTGAGAGTCTCGGGACTTGTGGAGAGGGAGGAGTCTAGTAAACTTGGTCAGTTTTAGGGTCTTTAGGGTCTTCCTAAAGCTAATGAAACATACTTCCTGAGCTTAAGTAATCAGTCCATTTATTATGGACATAGGTATAGAGCCTCAATAAACTAAAAATAGAACTTTCTTGTAATCTAGCTATATCGCTCCTGGTTGTACTCAAAGAATATATCAAAGTCAGCATACAACACAGGTAACTTCATATCCACGTTTATTGACACACCATTACACACAGATCTTAGATGAACTTTCCTGGGGTGACAGAGACAAATGTCCATTCAGCCAGACACTCCACAGTGAAAGAAGAAAGCACTTTTCCACCAAAGTCCAACTTGGCAAACCAGTAAGTTATTGGACTTAATCACAGATCACAGGTACCTCTCAATGCACCTCTCACTGAAACTTCTGAAAGAGTAATTAAATGATAGAAGCTTCATTGACTGTGCAGAGGTTGGAATGGTGCAAGTCCAGAGAGTGATTATAATTTTTCTGGGCCTATATTTGTCATCTTTAGTAGCTATCTTGTCTACTTGTCTTCCTTGCAACCTGCATAAATCTGTCTAAATGAGTCTTATTGGCTGGGTTGTAGACTGAAAACAAGGACTGACAAAAACAAAGCATTTGTTTTTTTCACTTAGAGTGTTACCAGAGACTTGATTTTCAAGGGTTACCACCTGATATTTTTAAGCCTTATAAATTCATGGGTGCATGACAGTAGGCACCCCACAATCCAGGAGAAAAAAAACCTGACTGAAGAATTTTGTCTTTGCCACGTCTAACTCAAGATCTTCCTTGACAGATTTTGGATTGAGGAACAGTTGCTTGAAAGTCTATACCCACAATCAGTGTGTGTCTGCAGGTGGAGGTGGGCAACTTGCAAAACATAAAGAGTGAATGTTTGTGATTAATATTTCCCATTAGAGACTACATTTTATTCAGCAGGCTAAGCTTAGGCAGGCTCTAGTACAGTAAAACATCATGTATTTCCTTTTTAATATCTGGGTGTGGGGCTGTAGATATGGCTCAGCAGTTAAGAACACTGGTTGTTCTTGCAAAAGACCCGGGTTCGAATCCCAGCACCCACACGGGCAGCTAACAACTGTCCGTAACTCCAGTCCCAGGGGATCCAAGAGCCTCTTCTGACCTCCGTGGGCATTGCACAACATGGGTGCACTTACCTACATGCAGGCAATACACACATACACATAAAATAAAAATAATACAATTTTAAAAAAAGATCTGGGTGAAACTAACACAGTCTGTGGGTGTCTTGTTACCCTTCAGTAAGACAAAAGGAATTTACATAGGAACATCTTCTGTATCTTCTTTGTCTTGCCCTTCAGAGCTTCCTCTGATGATTTTCCTTCATCCTTCCTTCCTCACCTCATGAGCACCATAAGGAAATGAGAGGCTGTTTGGCATAGTCCATCTTATCAATGGACACCCGAATTACCTGAATCCTGCTCTTCCTCTTAGTGACAGTATGGAAGGAAGTTCATCAGACTAATTGCTCTCCCTGAAATGACTGACTTTAATATACTATGAACTTGGTGGTTCTTCCTGCGTTTTTGTCTAGTTAATCATAGCTTATCTGTACAGGACACATCTTCAAAAAAAAAAATCTAGAGAAATATTCACTTCATGTACCAGGGAAGTTAGTGAACTAATTATTACATGAGTCTGGGAGGGGCTCAGCTCCCTTGTGGGGTTGTGTGCCCATTATTTACCTTGAATGTTCCCATTTGTGTTCTTGAAATCTATGACCATCCATACCATATTATGTTTCTCAATCTAGATAGGAGACGAGCTTGAAAGTACGTGGTAAATTCCCCGTTCAAAGTAGGCTACCTGGAGTATGAAAGCCACTTTGTAATTTACCACAGGCAACTTAGGTTTAATTCCCCCTCATTTAGAGAATATGAACACAGAAAACTATTAAAGATCTCTGAAAGCACTGGAAAGTGATGGTATCAGAATGCCCTTCTTCTTAGCTGTCTATGTTGTATCAGCTTGAAAGTGGAAGCAAAAGAATGCTACTCAGTGCATGATGGTGCAGAAACAATTGCAGACAAGTGCAGAGCAATGGGGCCTCCATGTGGGAAAGAATATTCTATCTGAGATAGAGCAAAACAGGCCTGGATTTGACAGGCCAGAAAAGCATCCAGTGGGTCTTGTCTCTCCAGCTTTAATGATGGCATTAGCCAAGATGGTGGTCTACTCCTATGGTTGCCACCCTCTTAGTGGCATCATAGCCCAAGTTGGTGGCCAAGTCAGCTGGTTTCCTCCACCTGGTGAAGTCACTAAACAAGATGATATCAAAGCTCCATTTTTCACCTTTCATCTATGTTGATCTAAGCTCCATGATAAAATGGGCCCATAATACCTCAGGACATGAATCCCCAGGGAATCTGTGCATCTAGGAGATTAAATGTGGACAGTCGCCCCTTTTGTTTAAAAAAAAATCTGAGCTATGTTGGCATGGAGATAGAAGGAGATCATACAAGTGGGGTAGGAGAAAGTGCCACAATGTGTGTTAGGCCTCAAATAGCAAAACAAAGAACCACAGGAAGAAGGATTTCCACAGTCTCAACCTAAGGAAACTGTGTCCATACAGTTTTAGTTTGCTTTCTGTTACTGTGATTAAAAAAAAAAAAAAAAAAAAAAAAAACTCTGCTACAAAACAATTTGAAGGAGGACCCGGGTTCAGTTCCCAGCACCCCCATGGTGGCTAACAACCATCCTTAACTCCAGTTCCAGGGAATCCAATGCTATGTTCTGACCTCAGCAGTCACTGCATGACAGAGGTGCACGCATTCATACAGGTAATATACTCAGACACATAAAATAAAAATAATATATAAAATAGTTTTAAAATATTAATAGATCATCTTTTATTTAAAGCCTTAGCATCCTTGAGTGGTGGCTTTGCCCAACTAGAAAAACAACTGCCTTCGGACCACTTGGTCTAAGGCGGTATTGGTGCCTGCAAGCCTAACCACACAAAGCTCCTCTGTTTTCTCTCCTCCTGGTCTATGTGTCAGTAAATAAAGTTTTTCATATGTGCCTCGGATGCCCCACACTCTCTTCAACATCCCAGCCTCCTCTCTTTCTGGCATTGGAATTTGGATCTCCATGTGGCAGAGTTGACAGAATGCAACTACAAGGCAGAACACTGAGACAAGTTGGATGCAACCCTGCATTGCTGGGAAAGATTCCTAAGGTCCTGGCAGACACCCTGACTGTAGTGCACTGCTGCTAGAAAAGTAAACTAGCTCTCTTTGACAGTGTTAAAATCTGGCCATGTGGACACTTTGTGACAAGATGTAAAAATGAGTGAGTGACCAGAGCTGAGAAAGAAACTAGAAGCTTGGGAATGTGATTTAGGGCATGAGACCATGAGGACCCTTTTATCAACAATGAGACAAACTGTAGGGAAAAAGTCCCATGCTGTGCTGCAGGCCAGGTTGTGAGATGGAGACAGCTGAATCTAGGATAAAATGGTCAGGCCGGTGGGCAGAACACAGTCACACAACATATACCCTATACTCCCTAGACTATGAATACCTTTTGTATTACCTCACTTTGTGAACAAAATTAATCTTGTTTGGAGATAATTTAACACTATCTATTCAATCTGTTTTCCTACTGTGCAATCAGATTATTTAAATCTACCTAAAGCCTTTAGAAAAACAATGCAAACAATCTTGCCAGGCCTTGGGTTCCTCCTCAACTATTATAAACTAAACTAAACCTTTAAATTATGTTTCTTATTTTTCCCTCATGACCCTTCCTTACCACTGACCTAGAATAGTGTGTGTGTGTGTGTGTGTGTGTGTGTGTTGTGAAAATATCACTGCTTGAAGCAGTATGTTGCTAACAACAAGTAGGCTTAACTTGATAATATCTGTTCCTGGATTTTTATGCTGTTCAGAGTCAGTACGAGTCAGACAAGGCAAATTCTTTGCTGATGAGAAAATGTTCCTCATTTCTTTGTGTTCTGATATCATGCCAGATGTAGTATTTAAATAAAGGAAGAAATATGCTTTGATTGGAGGAAATGTTCTGAGAGAAACAGAAAGAACAGCTCTGAAAACAATTAGGGCTCACTCTCCATTTAGATGACTCTAAGAGTTGGACTTTCTTTTTCTAAGCATTGCTAGTTAAGAATCACTACATTGTGGCATCCACGACATTTAGATCCATTTATTTTTATGAAAGGTAAATATCTTAATTTACAAAGTCCCAAGTTAAGTTGAAAAAGGCCCAACCAAGAAACTGTAGTATCTGAGGAAATCATATGCCAGCGCTTATTGTCCCCAAACCTCAAACTATTAAAAAAAACAGAACTGCAAAAGAATACCCGGTCTTTCCTCTTTCAAACTCCTTAAAAATCCCACACCAACTGTGCTTCAGTGCACCGTCTCCATCTGAGGAGAGACTCTTGCTCTTTGTTGTTTTAATGAGGAGCAATCTGCTCTGTCAGGGTCAGACTCATTTCTCCTTCATTTTCACATTACCTTCGTCAAAACTGATCTAACACTTACTAAGTAAAGAAAATGATATTTATAATTTACCTTTCCACGTTCAGGGAGACTCTGTCAGAGTTGGTGGATATTGGGAATGCAGTGCAATTTTACTAAGTGAGAATATGCACACCCGACAGAGGGAAACAAAGTTGCATCTTCCACTTATAAGAACATCTTGACTTTGAGACATTGAAAGATCACCCTTGATGTCTGATATAATTGCTCACCCCTATTTCAGTATGTGATCACCCTGGACTGTCTTCAGGAAGAATCCTATCAAGTTGGTTTATTCAGGGCTTGTCTTAGTTTGTTCTCTATTGCTGTGACAAAACACTCTGACCAGTACCAACTTGGGGAGGAAAGGGTTTATTTGTCTTACAACTCCCAGGTCGCAGTTCATCAGGGAGCCCAAGGTAGGAACTCAGGGCAGGAACCTGGAGGCAGGAGCTGGAGCACAGGCCATGGAGGAATGCTGCTTACTGGCTTGCTCCCCTGGCCCCTTCTCAGCCTGCTTTCTTATGCAACACAGGCCCACCTGCCCAAGGGTGGCACCACCCACAGTGGGCTGGGCCCTCCCACATCACTCATCAAGAAGATGCCCTTCAGACATGGCCACAGGCCAGTCCAATAGAGGCAATTTCCCGATTGAGGCTCCCTCAACCCAGGTGTGTCAAGTTGACACTAAAGCTATCCAGCACAGAGCTACTGTTTCCTTTAATGGTTTTCTACCCAGTGATCCCCACCAACGTACTCCAGCTACAAATCCCCAGGAGTTTGCACAGGATGTATTTCAAATTGAGCCAAGTTCATTATCATGATGTCTTTTCTAATAGGTTGTGAATAAAGTATCTGTGTACTGTTAGGGGTCAGATCTGCAGCAACCCCCTCCCCAGGGCAACAGGAACTAATGGCTGTACAAGCCCTCTGAAAATACAGAAATTGAGTTAATGCGTACCCTGGCCATCTGCAGACAAGATAAACAGACTTTCTACACCTTTGACCTGAGACCCAATTGCTACAAGAGCTGTTTCAGCACAGCCTGCTTCCCCTTTAATAATCTTAGAAGATAAACAGACCCCTTATCCCATGGCCCAGATCCTGGCTGATGAAAGGGGATGGAAGGGGATGGTTTGACAGAGGCTATTCTCTCCTGATAAGCCCTTGTCTCTCTCTCTCCCACCTTAAAAAAATATTTTCCCACCTTCTGCATCCCCCAAAACCCCTTATAAAAATCCCCATCCAACAGCCTATAAACCGCCAGCTCCTCTATCCCAAATGGGGGAACTGTCCCATGCATTTCCCCTGACAATAAACTCATCCAGTCAGAGTTCTTGTCTGTGTCCTGGTGCTTTCTCCCAATTTTGCCTCGATTTACCTATCATATATATGGTGCTGAAACCAACCAGAGACCCATAGGACCTGCAATCTTTTGGGAATCGCAGGTAAAGAATTCTGACCAGACCTGGCTGCCATTACTGGCCACCGCAAAGCACCACTGATTCAGCTTTGAGGTACACTCCAATTCTTCCTTTCTCTCTCATTCTCTCTCTCTCTCTCTCTCTCCCCCTTTTCTCTCTTACTGCCTTTCACTCTGGAGCGTACTCTGCCTTGCTTTCACTTTCACTTTCTTGTGCTCCACAGTTCTGAGCTCCTCTCTTTCTCTTGCTCCCATCCTCCTCAGGCTCTTCTTCCCTCAGCTTCCACTGAATTTCAGAATCTCTTAATCTCTCTCTCTCTCTTTTTCTCTAGTCTCGCCCATCCCCCTTCTTTCTGACTACATGCATCTCTTTTCCCATCCATTTCCTTGTACTTTGTCTCCCTCTACTGGCTGGTCACACTATGCTCTCGTTGCAGGGCTTTCCACTCATCTTGCGATTGCCTCGAAAATCACTAGTGTGTCGGAAAGTCCTTTCCTTTCTTTGGGTATAGGGCGCTGTTTCTAGGGATAGGAAGACACACCCCTTCCTGTCCAGGACAGGAACTTGCCTTTTCCCTCCCTGGTGATCTGATTGCAGGATGCTGCCTCCAGGGACTGGAAACTCATTCCCAGGCCTGTCCTGGGAAAGGACACTTTCCTTGGTGATTGGTTCTGCACGTTCTCAATTTTTTGGCATGACCTATGCCTTCCCTGGCCCCATCCTTCTCTTCCTCATATCTGGTGCTTTCCTGCCTGGACTCTTGCTCCTATTTGCTTGCTCAGTTCCTATCCTCATTGTCTCCTTCTACCTGCTTGCTCAGTTCCTTCTCTAGCTCCTCTGCACTTTGTATATAATGTCACTATGGGAACTGCTCAGTCCAAGTCTGAGGGCCTCACACCTCTTGCTTATCTTCTTAAATCCTTAAAACAACTAGGACTTTCAAATACAACCAAGGCAAAGTGCTTAAAATTCCTGTACACCACTGCCTGGCACCAGTACTAGTTCGATAATGACTCTGTTTGGCCAGACACTGGAACCTTAGACTTCAATATTTTGAGAGATTTAGATAATTTCTGCCAATGTAGTGGCAAAAGGTCAGAGGTCCCTTATGTCCAAGCCCCCCCGCCCTTTTTTTGGATCTCTGTGCTAATCCCTCCATGTCTCATGTTCCTTTCATCAAGTTCCCCTCACCAAGACAGTTTCACCGGACCTGAACTTGCTTGTTCCTATCCCCTCATGGGCCTCTACTCCCCCTCCCTACTCCTCTACCTCGGCCTTTGATCAACCTTAATCCCTCCCTGCCCCTAGAATCTTGTATTTCTTCATTTTTTCTCTAAAGCTTCCTTCTCCCAGCCATATGGCTGTGAGTCAGTCACATGTCTGACCTCCCACACAGGCTCTGAACCTGCATGGCTTCATGGCTTACTTTCCTTCCCACTATTCACCTCCTCAAGGCAGCTGCCAAGATTACCAGCTCGCCTGCCCTGAGGATTTTTAATATTCTAATAAAATTGTAGAAGTTTCCAGTTGGGCCTATTCTTAAATTCACAGTTGAATTAATACAGTTATACAATATTGAACTCAGTATAAACCCTGTAAGACATAAAATTGAGTGAGTTTTTAACCTTTAAAAAAGATCTCCATTTCATTTGGTTTTTTTTTTTTCATTGTGTTTGTTTTAAGGTATCTCTTTGGATGCTTGCTTTGGAAGTATTTTGGTTTTGACTTCTTGGTCTGGTTTGTGTTGCTTTCAGACCTCTGAAGGCCTGAAAATGGTTTGAGAAAATTGAACTCCTGTTGGTTATAGGTTTGATTTCATATGTTAACTCATCTTCATTGCTGGAGATGAATTCTGGGACTGATCTTCCTGTCTCATTTTGGCCTTGTCTTTTTCCCTCTGTTTCCTGCAGCACTGCTCTGAATGAAGGCAGATGTGGCCTGTTTGGGGGAGGGACGCTTTTCATCCCTGGAAACTCTGCTGGCTTAGATGTGGCTCTGTGCTTTTCTCCCTTGGAGTAACTCTTGCCTTTAGCTCTCATGTTTAAGTCTGCATTGAACTGCCTTTATATTATCTATTCCTAAAACTCCTATCAGTAATTGAAACCAGGAATCTTAGTTTGGCTTGAATGGAGGTCTCTGATACCTGGAAGACCTCTGCCAGGCTCCTGGAGATGGCCGTGTGGCAGCCGTACTTTTATTTCTCTGGCTAGAGGACAATTCACAGTTGATAGAGAGTATAGAGAGGATATTCTACCTAGAATTCCTCAGTCAGTGACTAAAGCATCACAGTTTTCCTGAATTGATTATGCTGGGGGTTGCAAACATCAATTTGATAATGTTTATGTCCCAGTTGTTATAAAGCACAGTGTGTACATGGGTAATATTAACTTATTACATTATCTTATGTGTGTAATTTAGATTCCATGTTCTTTTAATAAGATGATGCTACACAGCACTCTCTTCTGAGTCAAACAACTACCACCTTCACAACTTCAACTGTTGGATTTGTTGACTATCATATTCTTTAATTGAAGGAGGGGTAAGCAAGGGTCACTGGACCCTCACCTGAGTATTCAGCCATTCTTCTCAGCCAGCTGTATGTAATTCTGCCCTAATTGCAAATGATCTCCTGGATTTGAGGAGGACTAAAGTATATTATCTGGGGAAGGCTAAAAAGAGAAGTCTTGATCCATGCTGTGTAAAGGCTTTCCAGTGTAAATACTCTAAGTTCACCCATACATCTCAGGAACTCCTCAGTCATCTCTGTAAGTAAGTTCAATAAGTTCATTGGTTCCCCAGAAAAACTTTAATCAAACATTAGTTTGACACTAGAACCTTAGAAGGGGATAAACATTGCTTAGTATTCCCAGGAAAAGAATTCTCACAACAGATGGGAAATTTATTTGTTAATGTTATTATGTCTCATGGTTATTAAAAAGGTAAAAGATGTTAGAAGGATGTGAGAATGGAGATATTTTATTAAGAAGGATTTATGGATAAAGATTATGATGGCTGGATATTTCCAGAATTGACAGAAAAAATGAGAAAGCCTAAGCAAGTGATGAAGGTCTGTGAAGGTTTGTTATGATTTATCAAGGATGAGACAAAGATAATATATAGATAATCTTAAAATTTCTAAGTTCTAGTCAACTAGTTTAAGGATGTCTAGTAAAGGTTTATTTAAGAATGTTGCCCAAGCTTTATCCACATAGCATATGGTAATTAAAAGTACCAGATTGGTGTAACTAACCTTCTTGTGTGCTTAATAGCCAGACTTTGAGGCTATTAAATATTGATTATATTTAATATTATAAATATTAATCTGGTCAGAGGGGCTTAAGGGACAGTTTTGTTCCTTGCGCTAGAAGGTTGACAATGCCCCAAGGGACTATGGGAATCTCTTGACATGTCTTGTAACTGTGATGTCACCTGTCCTCTTGTTCAGGGAGGTCATGGAGATACCATCAGAGGGACTCAAACCAGTGTCCAGTCTGCAAAGAGGAGGGTCAACACAGAGGAAACATTTCCTTCATGTTTCCAAGTGAAGCCCTGGTCAAGAAGGACCTCCTGACTTATCTTCACGTAGATGGGACTGGTAAAAGAAAAGCCTAAGGAGCCAGGGGCTCCTCCCAAGCCCGTGTGACACCGGAGGAACAAATCCTCAAACAACCTTAAGAGTAAAAATAAATTGGTTTATTTGGGCCAACAATATGGTCTTAAACACCCAAAAGGAAAGTATAACCAAAGATTAAAGTCATCAGCATATTTCTTTATGAGTTCAAGGGATTACACATCCCAGATATTAGACTTAAGTTCTTATAAGATGTTATTTAGACAATTATCTCCCATTGATGAGTTTGTTCCTAATAAGACAATGCTACTCAGATGTAGGACTTCAAATCTTGGTCTGTAATACCACCTATGGCCGAGGGAGTCAACCCACTATTGTTCTAGCCTAAAAAATTAAATGATGGCTAAATTTCTTTTCTCCCCCTATCTAGAGCCTTTGAGAGAGAACTGAAACTGATTCTAGCCACTCCAACAGCTATCAAAATACCTGAAAGCAAATCCTGAGTCTATCATTCTTGAGTCCAGCCTTGGCAGGAAACAGAAAAATGAGGAGGAACCCAGTAGATGGATGATTTTGGAAGCCCTTGTCAAGAAATTCCAATGGACTTTAATTGGACATTTGAAATTTGCCCTGTTCTGACTTTTTCTGGTTCCCTGTTTAGAACTTGTAATACTAACTACTCTCCTGCTTTTACTTCTCTTTCACATCTCCTAGGCAACAGTCAAGGACCTTTTTTCTCTCTATAGTTAAGAGTTATACATTTTGGGAGTCTTTTAGATAGACCCACTGAAGGGGATGCCCCAATCGCCTCACCCTGCATCCCTGTTCAGCATGGAAGAAGCCAGAGTGGTCTGCATCCCGATTGCCTATCAGCAATTTGGGTAACCTCTTCAGATAGTGGTGTGATAAGAATAGGAGGTAGAAATTGGCTGGGCAGTTAGGGTGAAAGAAAAATAGCCAGTTTCTTTCTTGGCTAAAAGTCAAATTGTCTTTGGGCCTTTTTAGTAACGTACTCTGTTCCAAAGGCCAAAAATGTTAAAAGTATTTGGGAGCTTTTATCCCTAAAAGATTTTACCTTTCACATACAATTTCCCAGAACCAACAGTCACCTCAGTGGAATATTTTTACAGGACTGACTCCCTGGCTTCTGCCCTTACTCGGCCCTCTGCTTTCTATTACTTAGGTGCTAACCATTGCTCCTTGCCTCTTCAGATATTTTCAGGGCCGGATTTAACAACTAACGCATACTAATTTTAATCAGGTGTTACTTTCATTCCCTCCACATGTATACGAGCACCTGTTGACCACTGAGGACCCTGTTCAAATACATAAGGTGGAAACCCTGCTGTCTGACTGACCCCTAATCCAACTTCCCCTATGTCAACCATGTTCAGCAGCAAGACAATGACAGCACCCCCTATCCTATAACACAAAAGGCTGGAATGTTAGGGCATAGATCTGCAGCAACCCCCTTTCCAGTGCAACAGGATCTCATGGTTTTACAAGCCCTCTGAAAATACAGGAACTGAGCACCCAGACCATCTGCAGACAAGATAAACAGACTCTACACCTTTGACCCGTGAGACCTGATTGCTAGAAGAGCTGTTTTGGCACAGCTTGCACCCCCTTTGATAATCTTAGAAGATAAACAGACCCCCTATCCCATGACCTAGATCCTGGCTGATGGAAGGGGACAGAAGGCAGTGGTTTGACAAAGGCTATTCTCTCCTTATAAGCCCTGGGCTCTCTCTCTCTCTCTCCTGCCTAACTTTAAGAAAAAAGTATTTTCCTGCCTTCTACATCCCCCAAAACCCCCTATAAAACCCCCAGCCAACAACTTGTAAACCATCAGCTCCTCTATCTTCAACAGGGAACTGTCCTTTGTGTTTTTCCTGCCAATAAACTCTATCTCCTGGAGTTCTTTTCTGTGTGATGATACTTTCTCCTGATTTTGCCTTGATTTACCTATCATGTCTCACTTTAACTGCATCTCTACTCTGGCTTTAACAGGAGGGACCTTTTCATGTCCTACTCATCTCTTGTGAAGTAGCGGAGAGCTATGGATTCCCCCTCACCTGATGAGAGACTTCCATGTGCTTTGAAAGTCTCTGTGGAGCCAAGAATCAGTGACACACAGGGAATTGAAACTGCATGTTGGCAGAAGTCTGTGCAAGTCTGGCAGCGACAGCTGAAGAGTTCATCTCTAGAACATGCTGCATGGCCCTTCAATATGTGACCAGGGTGTGAGATTCAATGTGATCCTCTGGGCTCAGGCAACACAGGGATATCCTGCATCCCAACAGGAAACTTCCTAGAGGGTTAGTGTGGCCTGTAGAGGAGTTGAACTGGCAGATGCCCAGTAACGATACATGACTTGAACTGAAACGGCAAACACTGCACAGGTCAAGGTGCTGCTGATGAGGTGGTAGATTGGTGTCGAGAAGCTAAAGAGGCAGGTTGTCATGAATGAGCAAGTGCATGTTGTAGGGATAGGAGTTTATGGAAGCCATGCCCACCCAACCTGGGCTGACGAATGAACTAACCTAGGAAATCATGCAATTATAAATCTATTTAGCTGTAAATTATAATGACCAAATTGAGTGCTAGGAAGGATTATTAAGAAAAACATATGCTATATTAAAATGAACAGAATACTGGAGGTCATTGGTTGGAATTTCATTAGGAATCAAGAAAGAAATAGACTCTAGTGTATTTGGGGTTGGATGCTATAATATGTCTGTCTGCTCTCTCCAGGATTACAGGAAAATTGCAGTGCTGAGTCAGAGATCTGTGATTACCTACATGAGATCCTTAGTGGATAGGCTACTGACATCAGTTCACGGAGGTAGGGAAGACTCAGTTGGCTCACATGGTCGGTTCCTAATGTTATCTAACAGTAATTGCTGGGGTTTGGATGGGGTAAGAGATCCTTCAGTTGTTCTAGAGATGCCTGAAAATTAAGCAGGGAACTTACTGGCAGTACAACTCTCTCTGAGCTCTCTCCCAGTCACCCTTGCTTATGGAAGTAACACCAATAAACTTATTGGTTCACCATGTTGAGTTGTCTGTGATCTGTTGTTGCCATCTCTATCTGGCATGGATGACATAGACTTTTCTCTATGGCTCCTTGGGAAGTTCGTGTAAAAGGAATGGTGGTAATAACATAACATTTGCCTTACTTTTTATTGAGCTCTGTGCCATCAAATGTGTTACAAGACAGGAATTTATACTTTGGAATTCTATCCAATCAGATGGTGAGATCTGTGTTGTTACACACCATTTTTGAGGAAAGAAACAGAAAGTTAAAGATTTAAGTGTCTTCATCAAGTCACATGAACCATGTGGCTGTCCCTGGGCTTATCATTATAAAATTCTTCACCTTAAGCGTTTGGAACTTAGCATAAAAGTTGTATCCCTATGCTTGGGTGACTTCAAGGGGACAAAGACTGGGTACCAGGAGTAGAGTTCTTTAGTTTCCGGTTCTGACTGAGCCACTCCCTCTCTCAGGAAGCCATCTCTGCTGCTTAGTTCCTAGGCTAGACTTCAGGTCTGTCATATCCTGAATCTTCCCTTGATGCATGCAGTCCAGCTATTTCCAGCCAGACACAGGTCCTTAAGACTTAGGACATTTGTGTGCCATTCTCCTCTGTTTAATTTAAATGTTCACCGCAGCATTCCTGTGCCTATGTGTCTTCATGGGATGGGGTGAGAGAAGATTCACATCCTGAAATATCTTTAGTAAAAATCCTCTTCCTGTCCACAATGCCAAAGAACTTGTCATATGGCTTATATTTTAGGTATCAGGCAGAAAAGAAGAGGGGAAGGGGTACCAGAATGTCCAAACTATGTGAGGAATAATGGTTATAAGTTACACTCACAAAATCTTTGTGTAATTCTTAGATGGGACGGAGACTCATTATAGCACTTACAAGGCACTTTAAGAAAAAAGGGGGGGGCATGTTTTATCAGTAGAAATTTCCATCAAGACTCACAGTCAGCTACTCCCCAAAGTTTTGTTCATTTTGGTTACAGGATACTTGGCCCTGGATCCCACTGTATTCGTGGGGTAAGGGTTAGACCCCAGTATTTTTAGATATATTATATTTAGTATGTAGAGAGTGCATTGTGTCCTTCTCTAAGTTCTCCATATCACATGAAATAATGGCTTTTCAGACGGTGCCTTTCCCTGAGAGATTCCAGTTTGCAAGCAGTTTTGGATTCCATTTTGAGGATAGATGACTATGCACTTGGCTGGACACATGAACAGCTCCATCTATCTACCACAACCCAGACATCACAGTTTAGTGAGTAAAATTCCTGGTTGTAGACAGAACAAGTACCAATCTAGAAATTTATCTGGGTTAATTGAGATTTTAAGGATACATGGACTTATTAAAATCATATCAGGGAAATCAGATCACAAACTTACTGAACACACCACAACAAGGAAAGAGTGCAGTGAGGGACCAGGCGGTACTCATATTTTTGGACATACAGATATATAGGAAAAGGGCAACTGACAAATAATAAAGATGACATGCTTCTGCTTTTTTTTGGTCTGGAACAAAAGCCTGGAGGCCCACCCTCTAGCTAGCAGGGTTGCCTTTTTGGCTGACTAGTACAAACAAGTTCAGATAAGACCAAGGCCTGACCTGGACACCTCCTCATTTGAAGCCATAACCTATCAGCTTTCTCATATGTGGTTAAGTTGGCCAATCCAAAATTAGAGAAGGAGAAGCCATTAACAACCAAGGTTTTCCTTGGGGGGACTTGGATTTTCATTTTCTGAATCTCCTCTCCACTTGTGGAGAGCTTTTCTTTCTGGGTGAATGTCTATATGTGTGTGAATCTTCATTTTTTAGTAAAAATTTGTCTCTTGTTCTCTACTGATCTGAGATTTTCCTGCCTTTAATTGGCTGAGAAAATGAACCCAACCACAACCCCTAGACAATGGCAATCTTTGATCCCATTCTGATAACACACCACCGTGGTGGCAACAGCCCTCACTGCCCTATGATTTGAGCTCCCAGTGTCAAGGACCTACAGGTAGAGAATGCTCAACAGCCCCAGATGCTACAGATTGACTCAGGTTCTTAGAGACAGACAAATCTTTACCATTTGTTCTCCAAACCTGCTTTCAGTATTCAGTTATTTGTAATCACACGATACTTGGCTCTGGATCTAAGATCAAGATCAAGCCACCATATGGAAATCATAGAAGCTGCCTTAACACCACCAGATTAGTCTGTCTGTGTCTAGGGAATCATCCCTGCCCTGCTGACTTCCAGGAGGACCACTCCCAGGCAGAGCAAGATAATGCAGAAATGGGAGAGTCTTTATGGCCATCTTGGCCATCTTGTCTGTCCTCAGGACCCAACTCTACATCCTGTCTCTTTGTACCACTTCCAAATGAACTGTTTTTCAGCACGCCAGAAGCAAATGCATGTCTACAGAAGGACGGATGAGGCAAAATGAAGGTATAAATTGTATGATGAGACTTAGGATTTCTACTGTATTTTCAGTTCATTTCATCTTTAAATAAACTTTCTTTATGAGAGAAATGACTACTCTCTTTACAACTCTTAGATGAAATAAGGTGTATCACTGAGTGCATAAATGATTTTCCCATTACCAACTTGGGGGTCCATGCAGTCCAGGAATTGTATTTCCTTAGTCTAATCTTCTCATCTTTCCTGGGTCACCTTCATTCTGTGACTTCACTCCCCTCTCATGTGAGCGAGCACCATGGCTGCAGGGCATGCGACATTTCTTCTTGCTGTCCTTTCTCTTTCCTTCTCCAACATCACAGCCTAGGGACAGCGCAGATGTGGTGGCTGACTGGGGAGACGGTGAGGCCCATTCTGAACTTCAGGCTCAGTTTCTCATTGACTGGGGGCTTGAAGGTAAATTTTTGCACAAGGGCAGTGAAGAAAATGAAGAGCTCAGACCTGGCCAACTGTTCTCCAAGGCAAGCTCGCTTTCCTGCAGGATGAAAACAGAGGAGAAGTCATTTTCTCAGCTGGCATTGGTGCCTCCTGGGACTGGTGTCCCCAGCTTCCTCCTGCAAATCCAGAGCTGACCCTGGCTATGTGTCCAGTTGCTTATGTTTGACACCTTCCTAATCTGGTCATTAGAGCTCCATTTCAAGCTGGTATTTCCAGAATTTTGGCATAACCATATCTTCCAGAAGTCCTGGCTCCTTTTATTGAATAATGTTATCTTATTTTGTAAAGTAGAAGATAAGACCTGGGCATTAGGCATGCTAATAAATCTATGGGTGCTGTTCCTCTAGGTCACCCCATACCAAATATGCATGTCTACTATGCATTTATTTAAACATGTGCACTAAGACACACATTTGTATCTATATCCATTTCCATCCCTTCATACTTATTACTAATGTCTCTGTTGATATCTGGATTCACATTATAATTTCTCACATCAATCTGAGTCAACTCTAGGATTCCACTGTTCTCTTCCCCAAGTCACGGCCCTTGTCATGTTATCCCAACAGCACTGCAGCACACTGCATGGACTCTACCACCACCTTTTGTGAGTGCACTTACTTTTGTTCCTTACTTTTTGTGCATTTGTTTATACACGTATGTGCAAGTTTGCTTTAACATGCATGCACATGTAACATGTTTGGAAGTCAGAGATCAACCGTGTGTTGCCGATCAAGTGCAATTCATTAAAAATATATAGAGAGAATCTCATAATAGTCTGGAACTTGCCAAGTAGACTGAGCTGGCCAGACACTTAGCCCCAGCAAGGCTACTATATCCACTTCCCTGGCACAGGATTACAATGCATGCCAACATGCCCAGCTTTTTATGTGGATTCTGGCACTCAAACCAGGATCCCACACTTGCAAGGGAAGCAGCTAACTGAACAGTCTCCTCTGCCATGTTAAGTGCATTGTTACTGCCGTCTTTTTTTTTTCCTAAATAACAGATATTCAGTGAAAAAAGGCAGAAAAAAATAAATGTAAAGAATATAAAGATGTTTCAACCACCATTCAGACAAAATTATTGTGAATATGGGATCTAATTCCCCCTGGCCTCATGGTGCTTCCAACAAGCAGGAAATATAACAGAGATTTTCTTCATGGTTTATTGTATAAGGTGTTTCTGCTATGTTCGTTTTTTACAATGAAATTAAACATTCTAGAAACTTCTGATTGGATACATGCTTCCACTTTGCTCACTGCCCAAGGAGATTGTCAAGGAAATAAAAAGCAAGCAGACCTGAAGAGGTATGTAAACTCACATGTGTCACAATTCCCTCAGTATTGTATGTTGGACCTGTGCTGACCACCACCACGTTTCGTTCATCTCTGTTCCCCTCACCCACCTCTTGCTAGTGCCATAAGTAACATGGTTTGCAACTTCTTAAATTCCCCAAATCCCCCTAGAAAAATCCACACACCATGACAAACTGCAAAGTTAGGACCCGGGGTTAAAGAACTGATCCCATCTGCAAACCCTCTGTGACTGTGACTAAACAATTCACTCTACCTAAAGTTAAGCCTTTCTTACTTGGCAAATATGAGAGTCCCTTCCTACCGATGTACATGACTGGGGCAGGATCAATCAGACAGCAGGTGTGAATTTGCATTTTAGCAGATGAAAACACAGAGCGTGTGATGGCAAAGCTTGGCCTGTGCCAGGGTTAATCTTGGTTGCCAACTTGACTGTATTGAGAGATGCCTGAAAATGCCGAGGCACCTTCAGGATGTGTCTGCTAGGGTGTTTCAGGGACGACTGGCCCATGCAGATCATTGAAGTGAGAGGGAAGCATCCAGTAGGCTGGTAAAATGAAAAGCAGAAGCAAGAAGCTCATTCTCATGGGAAAGGCCGAGTCTTCCTGAGCCTTTGTGACAATGCTGCATGTGACAGTCACACTTAGGCTCCTTCAGCCTATGAACTTCATACTCTCCCCAACCCTCCAAGGCATTTCAGGTGTCAGGCATGGGTCCCTTCTGTTTAGAGGCTCACTTTTTGAAGTGAGCAACTACTAGCTTCCCATTTCTCCCACTCTCCAACTTGCCAAAGGCCATTTTGGCACTTTGTAAGTCAAACACACAGTCAAACACACAGTCTACTGATTCCATCCCTAAGCAATATCCAACAGTGTGGATTTTGGTATCAAAGGTCCCCCTTTTTTCTTTTCTTCCCATTTTTCCTCTCTCTCTCTCTCTCTCTCTCATGCTAGACAAGTGTTCCTTCTCTGAGCTGCATCACCAGTCCTCTTTTGAGCATTTTCTTTGGGATAGGATCTTACTAAGTTGCCCAGGCTGGTCTAGAACTTACTTTGCAGTCCAGACAGGCTTTGAACTGGTGATCCTTCTGTCCTGAGGTGGGGTTTTAGACATGTTTCAACAGAACTGGCTTGAGAAACAGAATTTTGAGGCTGAATTTCCTCAAAACCTCAAGGCTTTGGGGTCTAGGGTTTTTTTTCCATAATTTGTTTAAACTTAAAGCTCTTTAATGACTCTTCTGAGAGTGTGAAGAGCATAGGTAATCCATGGCCCAAACTATTCAATGAAACAAAGACTATATACCTTATCGTCTTAATTCACAACTTCTGCAAAGCAAGAAATTCAGTAACTTTTGAGTATTTTTGGAGAATTAAGTACTATAATGATGTTGGCTATTTGCCCCCAGGATTGCGGGTAAAAATAATAAATGAAGACATTGAGCTGAGGGATACACGTTCCCAGCTCTAGCTTCACATACATTATCCAAAAAGAGTTGGGCATCCTAGTGCGAGGCTGAGGTAGGAGAATTAGAAGTTTGAGGCTGGCCTGAGGTACTGAACTAAGTGTAAATCCATCAACCATTCATCCAGCAAATCAATCAAGAAAAGAAAGAAAATATAGCCAGATAATATGATATTATATCTAAGAGATGTCAAAAATTCCACCAGAGAACTCCTAGATATGATTAACACTTTCAATAAAGCGGCAGGTAACAAAATTAATCTACAGAAGTCTGTAGCCTTTCTATATACCAATAGCAAGCAATCAGAGAAACACTACATGGAAACACTCCCTTTCACAGTAGCCTTAAAAAAATCAGAATAAACCTGACTAAAGACATTAAAGACCTCTACAATGAAAATTTTAAATCTCTAAAGAAAGATATTGATGAAGACATCAGAAGATGGAAGGCCCTCCCATGCTCATGGATTGGAAGAATTAATATTGTGAAAACGACCATCCTACCAAAAGCCATTTATAGATTCAATGCAATGCCAATCAAAATCCCCAAGACATTCTTCACAGAATTGGAAAAAAATCCTAAGATTCGTATGGAAGCACAAAAGACTTCAGATAGCCTAAGTAACCCTGATCACTAAGAGCCATGCTGGGGGGATTACTATAACAGATTTTAAACTATATTACAGAGCTATAGTCATAAAAACAACATGGTACTGGCACAAAAATAGACCTGTAGATCAATGGAACAAAACTGAAGAACCAAATATGAGTACATGCAATTTCATCCACCTGATATTTGACAAAGGGGCCAAGAACATTCACTGGAGGAAAGACAGCATGTTCAGTAAATGGTGCTGGCAAAACTGGATCTCCACCTGTAGAAGAATGAAACTAAACCCCTATCTTTCACCTTTCACAAAAGTCAACTCCAAAGGGATCAAAGACCTCAATGTGAAACCAGAAACTCTGTTAGAAGAAAACATTGGCAGTAACCTAAAGGCTTTTAAGCATACTGTGAAGCAAAATCTCTGCTTTAGCTGAAAGGCTGAAGTTTCTCAGAACCACAGGAACCCTCATCTTGCCATTGGCAGAATTAGAATGTAAATGTCATTCATAGTCTGGAACAGTATCTATGATTAAAAGAGAGGGCATTCATTGAAAAAAGAGCTCCTATTAACTGGGATAGAGATAGGTTGGAGGACTCCGATGAAGCTAGAGACACCTAGTTGCCCCTAGTCTGATGAGTTTCTCAGAGACAATGGTTTCTCCCAGCTCAGGGGGAGTGGCCTTCTCAGCCCTCCCCTGTGAGGTTGGCCTCTCACTTCTGCCTAAAGGAACTGACCCCACATGACCTGAAGTAATGACCTTACTTTCTGTAGTTGCCAAGAAGACAGTAAGGATTCTTCTCAGAATCAGTCTGTACTAGCAGTTTTGCCAGCACCATTTACAATGTTACTTTACATCTTCTGTGATGAGGGACAGGTATCACTGTATTTATGGTTATCTTGTCTAAGGGAACAGACGCTTCTGATCACACCTCATTTGCCCAGAGAAGATTCCTTAGACAGTTCTAGAAATGGCAAGAAAAAGCAGCTGTAGCCCAAAGATGGGAGTACAGCTAAAAAAAAATCCAGACCACTGCTTTGTTAAGCCAGAGGATTTTCAGGTTTGCTCACAAGTTTAATTTGTTAAGTCCTCTCTTGGCGTCTCCAGGTAGCTGAATTTTATTCTCCATCAGAGAGATGATGCGAACAAAACAGGTCTAATTTCCCTCTTGCCTTCATTCTACACTGTATACACTGGGATTTCCATGCTAGTCCAATCAAAGACTGAATTTCCCTCCCCTTGAATTGCAGCTGGCTTTGTGACATGTATAGGCCACCAGAATGGATGCAAGTCATAGAGTGACAGTTCCAGCCTGAACCTCACCAGGCCTGTGTGCCTCTGATCTCCCTCTTGGGACATGATCACCACCATGCGAAGAGCCTGCTGATTTCTGGAGGACAAGAGATAATGTGAGCACACCATTGCTCTCCTGAGATCCTGCCAGATTAGCCATCAGCCAGCTGCTTGCCTGCACATGTAAGGGTATGCTGAGAATAGCTGAGCCACTGCCCTGACCTGCAAACCTGCGAGCAGTAACAGGTTCTTACCAAGCAATACAGATTCGGATGCTTATAATACAGCAGGATTTCAGCTGATGCACACAACATAAGGTCAGTGAGTCTTAAGTAGAAGATCCTGTACCTGGGGAGATAAGTTACAATGTGGTTGTAATAAAGGGAACCAAACAAAAATAAAAACTAACCTTAGGCCCTGTTCTGCTAATTCTGTGAGCATGTGGTCTTGGATAAGAAACAACTCCCTTCTTAGAGTTTATTTATGGGATGAAAGTAGACACTAATTTCTCTCCTCTCCAATTACTAATAACTACATTGCTCTGGTGATTGTCAGAGATGATCTGCCTGCTAATGAATTCTGTGATTAAGAGAGAGTAACACAATTCTCAATAGCAAAGCAACAATGAGTCTCTGTGTTGCTGTTTTAGTTTTCAGCTGGTGCAGATGGAGAGCATATTAAACTGTGAGACATAAGGCACCTGTGGGGAAGAGGACTTCGCAGTATGAAGAGAAGACATGGACGTAGGCATCACTCAACCTAGAGGATCGCTGTCCTTTGAAAGCCATGACATATATCTATTCACATTCCTCTCATCATAGTCCCAGTAAGCATCACAGGAAGCACTTATATGGGGTATACAGAGGATCATATTTATAGCCTTTCTGCATTTCATGCATTTGATTGAAGAACCAAGAATAGTTACAAGTGAAATACCAAACTAATACATTGTCCTAGCTTGTTTCGTCATTGCTGTGACAGAACACTCTGATCACTACCAACTTGGGGAGGAAAGGATTTATTTATCTTACATATCCTGGGTCACAGTTCATCAGGGAGCCCAAGGTAGGAACTCAGAGCAGGAACCTGGAGGCAGGAGCTGGAGCACAG
>NW_008334084.1:77028-108835 GCF_000622305.1 Nannospalax galili | reverse complement strand
GAGGCAGGAGCTGGAGCACAGGCCATGGAGGAATGCTGCTTACTGGCTTGCTCCCCTGGCCCCTGCTCAGCCTGCCTTCTTATGCAACACAGGTCCACCTGCCCAGGGGTGGCACCACCCACAGTGGGCTGGGCCCTCCCACATCACTAAACAATTAAGCAGGTGCCCCATGGACATGGCCACAGGCCAGTCCAATGAAGGCAATTCCCTAATTGAGGCTCCCTCAACCCAGGTGTGTCAAAATGACACTAAAGTTATCCATCACACACACACTGCTACAATTCAAAACCCTCTCACTCTCTCTCCTTTTTTTTTTTTTTTGAGAATAGGGAGACTGGAAAGGATCCCTATATCTTATCAGCTTTCCCATGACAGCAACTTGTGAAACATGAACAAAGGTGACGGAGAAGCCCAGGTGGAACCACAAAGAACACAGAATCAGTTCCTGCTGAGACACAGCCAGGGCAGCCAGCCCAGAGAAGCATTGGCTCTGTATTGACATAGACATTAGGGGATTCTAGTTCTTTCCTTCCCGAACTTCAGTGTCATCAAGCACAAGTTTAGCTTTGGGAAGATCTGGCTTACATTGAGTTCTAGCTCTAGCACAGATGGCTCACCTGCATCCTGATCTCTATACTGCTGATGGGTTCCCGCCCGTGAGGCTATAGCATGACATAGACTACAAAAAACAGCTCTGCTTTGTTTTTCTAACTCACTATTGTCGTGTTCTGAGACAGAATGTTTCATATACAACAAGAGTTCAGGCCTATTTATGTAATTAAGGAACTTCAAAAGTCTAATTAGGTTTTTTTAAAGACTGAATAAAATGATAAAAGAAAAAAAAGACGTACATGTTCAGGGAGTTGTTACTGATTCAGTTAAGCAAATGACTTTTAAAATTATTGTTTCCGTACATATTGTGGTTAGTAGGTATCCTCCTTCCATACCTCCTCTCCATTACAGATCAGCTCTATTCCCTGTAAGGATGCATCCATTAAAAAGAAATGGGACATTTAAAAACTGTCTAAAGATGGCAAGTATCCAGCTTTCTTTGTAAAGTACACAGAAAACAGTACAAGGGAAGCTGAAATCCCATCAAAGGTGAGGGAGGGCTTGAGAAATGTGGTAGCCTGGAGCAGTGCCAAGCCCAGGGGATGCTGGGCTGCAAACAACAGCAAGATTGAGCCACTGGGTAGGCAGGGCTTGATGGAGAGGTTCCAACCAAAACAGAGGACTATAGGGAGGAGAAGAGGGTTGGGCTGAGGAGGAGCTCTGATCTCTTTCCTACTCATCACAACTCACCCATTGAGAATGGTAGAAAAGATTCTCTCTTCTTGAACTGTCCATTCTCCAAAAAATGTTCTGGATTAAAGGTGTCCGGGGTGGCCCACTGCTTGGGGTCTCTGTGCAGTGCAGTCAAATTGGTCAGGACTGCAGTCCCCTAGAAATGGCAGCAAAGAATCAAGGCTTGATGCATAGAACACAGCCATGTAGAAGGTGGTGGTTCTCAATCTTCCATGCCAGAGCCTGTGCACACCCTGAGCTCCCCAGGAACCTTCCCTTTGTCCAGATCAATTTACAGTGATGGACTGTAAGTGCCTGCTGGAGACTTTCCAGGTCCTCTAGACAACTCTTTATCAAAGAATGCATTGAGTCTACAGGAGAGGTCATACAGGTCTAGGGTGGGAGGATAACATGACAGGGAACAACCATCAGCTCAGCGACTTCCTACAGGGAGGACCATGGTAACTCTGCAAAGGGAAATGATGTGTCTTACACCTCTGCTTCTTCACTGTCAGCTCCCAGTATGAAAATCTGCAACCAGTCAATTCACTGGTTTAACAACACCTTTAGCATCAGGTTAAGAAACCTCAGTCTGACAGGTTCCCTAGCATGGTAAGACGAAGACTAAGTGATCCACAGAGACTGGCTGTGGGGTTAATCTTGAGTGTCAACTTGAGCAACTGAGAAGTATCTAGGAGATTAGTAACACAGCTTTGGGAGTGTGTGTGAGGACATTCCCAAAGAGAATTAGTTATGGAAAGATGGCTTGATCTGAGTGTAGATGGCACTATTCCAGAGGTTGACGGCCTGGGGGAAAAAAATGGCTGAGGGTAGTAGGGATCTCCTGATGGCTTTCTCTCTGCTTCCAAGCCACTTTGATGTGAACTGACCTGCTCTTCCACACCCTCCCTTGCCATGGTGAACTGAAGCCTCAGGTATTTTGCCACAGCCAAGAAAAGTCAGCTTCGCTTCACACCATGGTGAACAGAAAGAATCAAAGGAATTGTAATCATGTGTTGGGAAGAAAGAGGGCACAAGGGGCCTAGAGAGCGCTGTGAAGAGATCTTAGGAATGGCTGGTTAAGGGATTGGAAAATCAAAGTAATACAAGTCCTCTGGGGGTGGGGTCATGGGGCAGTACAAATCATCAGAATAGGTTCCATTCCAGACTTCAACTCTTGTCACATTGTAGTAGAGAGATCTTACGCAAACTTAATTTTCCTGAGCCTCAAATTTCCAGTATATAAATTGGAGATTCACAGTAATTCTGAAAAAGGAATAAGACATTTTGAAAGAAGCCAGGTCTACAACACATGATGATTCCTTAGTAACTATGTGCTGTATTGTCTCCCTGTCTAATAATTAATATTGTACTTTATATTGGCTTTCTTTGTGAGATAAAAGCTTCCAATCATGGCCTTTAAATAAAAACTGGAAATATGCCTGTGGGGTCACAGTGTTAGAGACACCAGCCTCACTGTTAATCCAGTTAATCCAGGTGCCTCAAATGTCTTTCACATTTAGAAATCCTGTATTTTGAAGACTGTGAAGAATTTCCTAAACTAAGCCCAACAGAAACCTTGTCCTGAGAGCTGCTCTCTCAGACATCTGACAGCACACTGCTGCCTGCTGTGTGCCCACATTCACACAACCAAGCTTTGACTATACATATTTGACCGCTGAAACTTCCCTTCTCCACTTCCCACTATACACATACATATTACTTAGACACTTGGAGGGAAATTCATATTTTGTCAGGAATCATATCTCCCCAGTGAAATGATTTCTCAGGACGGAAAACCATGTGACTTTCTCAGTTTAGGTTCAGAAGATGATGTCAAAGATGGACTGGAGGATCTGAGGCTAGCAATATCTAGTTACCTTTGGCAAGTGGAAACCAGCCAGTGTAGTATCAGCTATCACTTCCCTGGGAACATTCAAGGGGATGATGTTGCCCATTCTCTGCACCTCATGGATGACAGCATTGGTGTAGGGCATGGACTCTCTGTCGCCCAGGCTGGGCTGTCTCCCCTGACCAATCACTCTGTCAATCTCATCCTGTGCTTTTTCTGGAAGAAAACAGGAGGTACCACTAAGTTCTAAGCTTTAATGCTTCCTGCTATAGATATAGAAATAGGCTCCAAGACCTTACCTGTTTTTATTTCATTTTGTGTTCTTAAAAAGAAATGAAAGTTTCCTTAACCTTTAAAAGGAATGCTTTGGAAAACTGTCAACTCTATAGCTTTTGTTGAGCCTACAACATAGCCATAAGTTTCTATCTATCTATCTATCTATCTATCTATCTATCTATCTATCTATCTATCTATCTAATCTATCTGTCTACCAATCAAACTGGATAAACCCGATCACAATCACCATGGATAAGCTCATAGCAGTATATACCCAGGCTTCTACAAATAGGTTCCTTTCAGTGACTGGTTATAAATCACAAAAATGTAGCTTTGTCCTACAGTCCAGGAAAAATACAATCAAGGCATCCACGATTTATTGCTTGGTAAAGAAGAATTTTTCTGCCTTACAGATGACAATGCTTTCCTGTGTCCTTGTTATAAAGAGAAACTTTTTCCCTGCCTGATTAATGGCATAGGCCACCAATCACAGATATTTTTAACACTGAAGAGTATAATTTCAATAATGACAAATATGTTTATATTGTGGATGTAACTGCCAGAACATTTTTATCTTGAAAATCTGAAATTCTATGTCAAACAAGTCCTGCTTTCTCATGCTCCCATTCAACATCTGTATCTAGAAATCTGATTATTCTAGATAACTCACTTGAGTTGGAAAAGAGCAGTTTTTGTGATTTTGTGACTGGTAATATAAATCACAGTTGTGATTTGACTTGGCACAGTGTCCTGAAAGTTCACCTATGCTAGAACACTCACTAGAACTTCTTTCCCTCATGACTGAATTGCCTCTCTATCTCATGTATGTTCCATGCTTAATCTATTTATGATCCGTGAAGTCTGACACTCCCATCTCTGGACTACTGTGCACACGGCAAAACGAATATGCGTATAATTTCTAAAATGTGAATATATAGATATTTTAGAGTCTCTGTTCCAGAAATCAAATCTGTATTGTAATTCCATAGGCTTTAAACTTAAAAAAAAGTCAATCTGCAGGTAGAAATGCATTTAAATTGTGATTCAAGATGCATATACATAAAAATAGATTAACATAAATATGCACTGAAGGAAAAAGTTTGGGCTGAAGAGATAGCTCAGTTGTTAAAGTGCATGTCTTGTAAGCATGAGGACCTGAGTGGGATTCTCGGAATTCATGCACAAAGTCTGGGCATGGTGGCCTGTGCTAATAATCCCAGTGTACTGAATGGCAGAGATAGGCAGATCTCTGGGGTCAGTGGCCAGACAGCTTAGTGTACTTGGAAAATTCCACGCCAAGGAAAGTGCCTGCCTCAAAAAGTGAATGGTGCTGAGGAATCAGACGTGAGGTTGTCCTATGGCTTTCACATGGGTGGGCACACACACACACACACACACTTGCACTCACACTTATGCTTACAGAGAGATACACACATACAGATACACACTCAAAGATAAACACACACACACATTTACACTCACAGTCACAGACAGCCACACACACACACACACACACACACACACACACAGAATCACTCTCACAGACAGATGCACACTCACACTCATAGACAGATAAGCACACAGAAACACTCACACACAAAATAAAGTTTATTAACAAAGTTGTCTTTATCACATGGAAAGCATTCTGATCTCTATTCCATTTTCAGGGCAAAAATAGTTGGCCTGATTATATTAAAAGGGTTATGTGCCTCATTAACAAACTGTTACCCACAATTGGATAAAACTTTCCATGACATGAAAAATATTCCTATCCTCCACCTGCTGAACTCTTCTATAATTTTAAGGAATAAAAATGATAGGATGAGACAAGATCGGTGCGTTCAGGACCCCTTTATTAAACTTCACCCCCCCCCCAAGGCTCAGGGAGCATTGTGGACGAGGGGGCAGAAAGACTGTAAGAGCCAGGGAAGAGGTGCAGGACCATATGGAAACAGTCCTACAAGCTCCTGGGAACCTGCTCATACGATTCTAGGGCAATGGTGTCAGCATACACAAGTCCCGTGCAAACTCAGGCAGACTAAAACCCAGCATAGAACTGGGAAAATGAACAGCAGATCTCAATCTTATCTGAAGGAATGTTGGCAACCGATTGCTACTAAATGAAAAAGAGCTGATCTTCCTAAAATAAAGTACTCTAGATAGGCTGACTAGACTCAGTGGATGGACTTGTACCGAGGAACAGCCGGGGACACTGACAGCACAGTGGGCCTTAACAGGGATGACAGAGTATATTGGCTCCAGTGAGACAGCTACAGAGGGTGCCAGAGGGGACAGGGGTTTAAAGATGATCAAGACTGTTCAAGATGTTCTATATAAAATGCTTTGTAAATTCAGTCTTCCCAAAGCAATTTATTCACTTCCTTATATGTTGCTTTATCCTATGACTTAAGTGTTTGTATCCTGAGTTCTGTATTATGTTTCAAATCTGCTTTGTAACTACATTAAAACCACTCTTAACCACTGAGCCATCTCTCCAACCCCTTTCGGACACTTTCCTAACCACAGCTTCCAGAAGCACCACTCTGCCTTGTCCAGTACATTCCACATGTTCACCTTGGACTTCTGGGTAGAGGGCCAGGTACAGCAGAGCCCAACGCAGTGTAGTCGATGTTGTCTCTGTTCCAGCAAAGAAGAGGTCCAGTGTGCTGCAGATGAGGTTTTCTTCATTGAAGCTTGTAGTGGTCTTGTCTGGGTTCTAGGAAAGACAGCGTGTACTTGTTTATTCAGAGGATTTATGATTTTTTTTCAAAACACAGGTTTGTCGCCCTGAGGAATGAATTTGGAACAAGTCATTCAAGATAATAGTCCCTTTGCTGTCTTTATGGAACAACTACTACATGAGCATTATCTTGCCCCAAGTGCTGGAGGCTGATACCCAGGGCCTTCTTCACCCTCATATCTGAATTCAGAGGAGTCATTTAGAATGATATTCAAGGCTGAGTGTGGTGGTGCATGCCTTTAATCCCAGCACTAGGGAAGCAGAGGCTAGCCAGGTCTACATAGTGAGTTCCAAGCCAGCTGGGGCTACAGGGAGACCCTGTCTCAAACAAAACAACAACAACAACAACAACAACAACAACAAAAACCGCTATTCACTTTGGCATCTTCAGGAAGCATTATCCTGTCCAAGTGCTGGAGGCTGATTAAAAGTTTCTAAAATGCTGGGCTGGTGGTGCACACCTTGAATCCCAGCACTCAGGGGGCAGAGGCAGGCAGATCTCTGTGCAATCAAGGCCAGTCTGATCTACATAGAGAGTTCCAGGTCAGCTGGGGCTGCAAGGAAATACAGTCTCTAAACAAAAACAAAAACAAAATACAAAAAACCACTACCATCAAAAAACAAAACTTCTTGAACTTGGGGGGTGGTTAAAAAGAAGATAACTCTTTTTGTCTCCAATTTTTTAAATTAATTAATTTTTATTTTGTTTATGAGTGTTTTGCCTGCATGTATGTAAGTGCACCCATGCCATGCAATTTCTGAAGAGGCCAGAAGAGGGTGTCAGATCCCCTGGAAATGGAGTTAAGGACAGTTGTTAGCCATCTGTGGGTGCTGGGAATCGAACCTAGGTCATCTGCTCTTAACTACTGACTTATGACTACATTTTGGGAAAAGCTTCTAGTATGATGGGAAGAAACTGGAATTAAAAAAAAAAAAACCAATATCTGATCTTCAGTATCAATCACATCACAAATCAATACATGGACAAGGGTGCTCACTTCATGTCTCTCTTTCTGATTATAAAATGAGAATAACTCATACATTTTAACATGTCAGTAGAATTGTGTGAGGTACAGGAGACATTTAACAAACACTCAACAAATGCTTTTGCTGACTCTAGAAAGAAAAGGTGAATTCTCTGTTTACTGATCCTCCTTTCTTCCCATTAATCTTTCATAGTTAAAACATGTGATACTAGAAAACATTCTTTATGATACAACATCTTTGCCAACTTATTCTGGAAGCTTCAGTTTGTAAATATTGATCTTAATGTTGATGACTGCAAACCATATGGCAAATGATTTGCCTCCTTCTCTGGGGATAAAACATTGCTTCTATCAGTATTATGCCAAGAAGATGAAGTAAGAGAGAAGATGGCAAGAAATGTATCAATATGCCCCATCAGAGGAGAAACCCATGATCCAATGAGTAGAAGCTTATCTGACTGATTCAGTGATGTGTATGAAGCAGAGGACTAGCGAGATTGAACTAGTACACTTAGAGATATGGTTCAAATCTGAAATGTTTCCTACAGGCTCGTGTTTTGAATGCTTGGTTCCTGGCTGCTGGTGGTGTTTTGGAGACTCTGGAATGTTTGAGGCCTAGCTGTAGGAAGTAGGTCACGAGGAGTGAGACTTTTATGGTGATAAGAAACCCCTGGCTCCTGCTTTATTTTCTGCTTCTTGATCTACCACACACTTCTATCACCATGAGCCTCTCTGCCATTCCTTTTCTATCACGATGGACTGAGATCTTCTGGAACCGTTAATTGTTTCTGCTATGCATTATCACAGCAATGGAAGAGCAACTGACGCATCCCCTTAGGCCGTCTTCCTCTCTCTATCATTGGGTGGTGTGGATATGGGTGGCAGGGGGAGGCATATGCCCCCATACAGACCTTAAAGTTATACCCCAGTACTTAGAAAGCTGAATTTTGCTTGTGTCTTGCAGTGAGACTTGAGATGCAGTAGGTACCTGTCCCCAGACCAACTCATGTTCAGCTCCTTCTGATATGAGTATAGGGCAGGGGAATAGGCAGTAAAGGGATTGTCAGGGCCTCAAGCCAAAGGCAGCAAACCCATCAACAATCCTGAATTGGTGCCACCTTATACTTCTCAAACACTGCTCTTTGTTTTTACTTCCCTGGGGCTGTGTTATACAGTGATCTGTGAAGATGTCCACATCTTCATCCCTGTGCAACTTGCCAAAATACACTTTGCAGATGGGATTACTTTGAGAGGCGATTACCCTGAATTTTGTTTATCAGAGGAGTTGTGAGGAATGAGATGTGAAGATGGAAGCAGGGATTAGGGAGGAACGAGATGCTGCAGTCTTGGCATCTATCTATTGAAGATAGATGAAGAGGCCACAGTAAATGACACCAGTGTCTTCTAGAAGCTGGGAGAGGCATGGTAATGGAGTTTCCATACTCACCAAAATAATCTGGCCTGGTGAACAGGACTGTGGGGATGATCCAGAACTGTGAGAGGTAAAGCTGTGTTGTGTTAACCCCTAACACTGTGGTACCCTGCTGCAGGATGAACTGGAAACTATTAAACCACCACTTCTTCTGCAATAAGACGCGGGCGGCACCTTCCCACCTTTGTCATTTCTTTGAGGAAAGCGTCAATGAAGTCCCTTGGCTCATCAGGATTCCAATCTCTCCGGTGATCGTCGATCATATGAGAAACAAAGGATTTCAGTTTTTCCCAGTTTGTGAAAATTGTTTGATGGGGTCCAGGAAGATATTTCATGATCCATGAACAGGCATTGTAGAGCTAATTGGAAGAAAGAAAATGTTCAGAAGACACCATGGCATCACTTTTCCATACTTCATAGTCTTGTTTTTCCCTCTTTGGTTTCTTCTAGTGAAACCGTGGGGCAATCTTGACTCCAGTTTTCTCTCTCAACCCCTTGGTAGGCATTTCAACTCCTCCATAATTTACTGAGCATCAAAGCCCTTCCCACTACACCATCTGTTTGTTCCCTAGTAGACACCATCACCTCTCCCATCTCAATGTTGGCATTCAACATTGTCTTGATTTCATTCTCAACACCATCACAGACCATTTTGCAAATAATTTCCAGAAAGAACACTTACCAGGGTAATCGCATGGCTTCACTCCTTCACTTTCAATCTTCAAAGGATCTCCACTCTATTTAAAGTGGTGCATCATGCTTTATGCCTGCCAGCTCTAGAGAGATCGGTCCTTTCAATGCTCAGACTTTTGTCCCTGTTTCTCTACATAATCCAACCCCAGTGGCCTCTGTGATCATTTTAAGGGCATTCCTGTTCTAGGCCTTTGCAGCTACACATTTTGCCAAGAAAGCCCCTCTGAAACTGGCATAACCCATCCTTTGCTTCCTGAACAGGCTTTTGAATGCCATACACTTGAAGTTGTTTTATCTGATGGTAGTGTTTTCACCTTATCTCTAAGCTTTTGTCATGATTTATTTTTTCCCTCAGAAAAATTATCACTAATATATTTTGTGCAAGTAACTACACATGATGGCATTCCTACCATGACTTAATTTCCATATGGGTAAGACTTCAATCTTTACGGAACTGTATGTGAAGTGAAGTTTAAAATATGCTATGTAACTAGCATAACATGGTGTCCAATTAGTAGGAACTAAAATGAGACAGACTCAGGTAAGATTGTTACCTCTGCTGCCTCCTAGCTATAAGTTGTAATATTTTGGTAACAGTGATAATAATAATAATGTAATATTATTAATAGGTAACATTAATAATGTAATGTCTGTTGGTGAGGTCCCCATATCTGGGCACTGAAGGACATGAGAGACACACAGCACTCAACAGTGGTCTGGCGGACCGCTATCTGTATTTGCTTACACACTTCTGTACCACCTGCTCACACCATATCACATCACCTCATCTTTACAGTATTACTCTGAAAATTAATAGAGATGAACTTTCACAAAGTAACTTAGATAATTACAGTACTAGATCTCACTCTTTATGCCCTTTTTAATTTTTAGAAATTATGCTAACCAATTCATCAGTTTTGGGTGAGGGCATATATAAAGCCCCAGGAAAAAGTACTTTGGGAAATAAGTGAAAACTACATCTGCTTCTGCACCACAGAGAAACTGATAACCACAGAAAACAGGAGAAATTACAATGACACATGTATGACGGTGTCATGGTGAAACCCATTACATTGTATACCAACCTAAAAACTATCTTTAAAAATATGAAGTAAGCTGGGCATGGTGCTGCACGCCATTAGCCTTAGCACTCAGGAGGCAGAGGCATGGGGATCTCTGAAGCAAACCTGGTCTACATAGTGAGTTCCAGGCCAGCTGGGGCTGAGGCCCTGTTTCAAAATGACCAAAAAAAAAAAGTAAAATTAAAAGTTGACAGACATAAAATGGACAGTATATAAAACTACTCTCTTAGAAGGTAAATTTAGTCCATTACATAGTCTAATCAGTGCAGTTACAATTTAGATGTCTGTAATTTGCTCCACAATTTCAGGTCAGAGGCAGTAGTTGGAAAAGGGTGAAGTACAATTGATTATGTTGGAACTGATAAATGTATAGTGATTTCTGATTATATTTTCTCTACTTTTTATATGCTTGCAACTTTCAAAACTAAAAGTGCTTTTTTGTTAATTGAAGGAATTTAAACATTTTAATATGACAGGCTGAGTGATTCAAGGCTGAACCTTCTCCTAAGAACACCATGATAAAAAAATTCATAGGTGGGGGTCATAGAGATAGCTCAGTGGGTAATGGCACCTGAGGCCAAGCCAGATAAAATGAGTTCGATTCCCAGTATAAGGAGAGACTCTAGTTCTGAAAGCTGTTCCCTGAACTCTACTATGTGTCCACTCAAACACATACACACACACACACACACACACACACACAAACACACACGCTAAAAAGGAATAAAAATTTTAAAAAATATACAAATGTGTACACACGACTGCATATATGTATCTATCAAAGTAGTGAGCTGACTTCTGAGACAGGCCTAGGAGAAGAAGAAAACCTAGACAGGTGATTAAAGTACACAGAGATCATTTTCCCCTGGAACTGTCTTCCATATTCAGGAATATGACTGACAGGCCAGGAAGCTGTGGGGAATGTTTGACAGACACCAAGGATTAAAGTACATGAACTGGGGAATAGCTGGGGGTGAAAGGTTTTATGCTATAGTATTAGAAAATTGATCATATCAAGTGTTTATGAATATGTAAACAATACATCAGTTTTAAATCATTTTTAACATTTATTTGTTATTTATGTATATATGTATATGCACGCATGCTGGTGGGTGCCAAGAGGCCAGAAAAGGGCACTGAACCTCCTGGAACTAGAGTTAGAGGTGGCTGTGAGCTGCAAGTTGTGGGCGCTGGACCAAAACTCTGTTTCTCTACAGGAACAGCAACTGCTCTTAGCCACTGACCCATCTATCTAGAGCCCAGTTCTGAATCTTTAGTTACATTTAGATGCACATACAAGACAGAGGGATGGATATGTTTAAATGAATACTGATACTAGAATATCTGTGGCAGTGTGATTCATAGCATCCCAAATCAGGGAACAACACAAATGTCTAAATATGGATAAAATGATGACACATTCAGGCAGTGCAATGTTAGTCTGTAGTTAATCAAGAACAGTGTATAAAAAAGAATCTTAAAACAAGCTGATGAGCTCAAAAGCAAACTCAAAAGATGCCTCTGAGACAGGAAGAGAGATTTCTTAGAGTATCAAAAACATCAAAGTCTGTTAACAGATGGGTTTGAAATAAATTTGCATCAAACTCAATGTTAAGACATTATATATCAGTTTCAAAAACCAAAACCAAATGGAAGAACCTATCTATGTTTGAATCAGCCCCAGTTCATCCATTATCCTCCTAAGATATGTGAAGAAGATTGCTTACCTGGCATATCATTGAGGCCTCCAAACATACAGTCTCATCCAGTAACCGCAGCAGCTCCTGAAACTGACTGTCGTGGTAATCAAAGCGCTCCCCAAAGGTGAATGAGCAAATGATATTGGAAACGGCATTATTGATCTTGAAATGAGGGTTAAAAGGCTGTCCTGGAGATGGGAAAGAAAGAGATAAAGATATTGGTTTGTTTCTATTTTCCACAAAGATTCAACTCTGTATGACATAAAACATACATGAGAACCATATGAGAGTTTCTAGCCACAGTACCCTCCATGGGATTTGGGTACTCCCAAGGGCTCTGTCAATGCCTGGGAAGTCAGATTGATAACCACGCTGTAAATTCAGTAATGTTTTTAATGACCTATTTTGTGTGATTAGCCGTGGCACTCCTAGGACAAGGTCATGCCTGGAGGTTCACCATTAAATCTTCAGTGCCTAGCACAGTTCAGAGTCCAAGACAAGCATTTAAGTATTTAATAAGTATTTGTTTAATGAATGAATGCACCATAACACCCTGCACATACCCCAGGAAATGCCCACCTTTCTCCTCTCCTATGGCCTCCACAAGATAGTGGGCCTCCTCCTGAATGCGCTGCTCTAAGCTCTTCTTTCCTAACCCAAAGCTCCTCAGTGTCATCAGGGCGAACCGTCTTTGCTCCTTCCACGTCTGGCCATTGGACATGATCAATCCTGGAAAAAAGAAATTCAACATTATCACATTATAATTATTGAATAAAAGTACCTGAGGAACTGTATGGACATGTGAACTGATGGAGAGGAGAAGGCGGCTTTGTGTCCACTTTGTTATGTCTTTTAAACAGCATTCTTGCCACACTGGATGTCTTTCAGTTCTCCAAAGACCCTGTTTATCTTTGTTATATTCATCCTTATTCCTTCCCTGTAGGTCGCCTGAACCCCCACAACGTCTCCCATCTCCTCTCAACTTCACATCTCTTTTTATAACCAACTCTGATTAATGTTGTGTGTGAAACTTACCACTGTTATTAAAGATACGTTCTCGGATAAAGGTGACGGGGCGATTCAAAAAGTTTTCATCCATATGAGTGAAGACTTCTTTGATTAGGGGAAGTCCAGTTACAACCACTGAAGATATGCCACCGAAGTCCAGGCTGAACACATTCCCGTATTTCTTCACAAACTGAAAAATATTTCAGTAGTCACAGTTGAGCGTGTCCATGCCTGTATGTCCAGTGATGGTAAGCATACATGTGTATAGCTAATGAGACTTGTTTTCAGAGGTCTGCATGTTCATGTATGTGGAGGGGTACACTTTGGTTTATGGAAATGTTCCTGAAAATTTTTTGTCCTCCTGTGCACAAAACTCAAACTCACTTCAAGAATGGGATTTTCTGCCTAAAAAAATCATTACTATTTACTATGAGTCAATCTGAATCAAGTGTGCATGTGCCATGTATCCTGAGGGGAAGGCATGAGGCTCTGCCAGCAAATAAGCAAGTTCTCTAACCCGAAGAAACTTCGAATCTAGTGAAAGCAGGCGACATGGTCAAGGAGTGTGCGTGCTTGACATCCCTTGTGTGGATTTCTTTAGTAAATCAAGACATCTGTCTACCCAGAGCTACAGACTGTTGTTAGCCACCATTGGGTGCTGGGAACCAAACATGGGTCCTCTGCAAGAGCAACCAGTGCTGTTAACCACTGAGCCATCTCTTCAGTCACGAGATCTTGGTTTTAGTGACAGCTGCAGAGTGAAAGTAGGTACAAGGGTCAGGGGAGAGAAGTTGGAAGAGAGAAGGAGACAGGAAAGTGAAAGAGAGTGGGGAGTCCATGAAGATGTGGAATGTGAAATTCTGTGCAAAATGGGTTGAATGGCAGTGTGATCAGTACCAAATTCCTTCTACCTGTGTGCTCGAGTGCCTTTTGTGTCCCTGGGTCCTATGTTGTTGCAGCCATGGTATCAAACAAAAGGACCCAATTCCTGCACATAACTATGGTCTTCTTTCCCATCCCTACCTTCGTACACACACACACACCCCACCACACTGATCCCAGCCATGAACCTATTTCACCCTATCAATTTGGTCTCATCTCAGATTCTTGCACCCACATCAAAGGTAAAGACCACACTCAGTCTTTCTGCTGCTTTTTATCAAGAGCCCTCTGTTAACTTCATTCATTTCTAGAATAATCTGTCCTCTTTCACTTATAAGGACTGAGTCGATAAGTGTATGTCTTTTTCTGTGTCACGTGGCAGTATGCGTACATACAAATCAAGCAAATTTCTAAGGTTTCATCTTCATGTATGCCTGGATGAGTTGTTAGGCCTTACAAGAAGGATTTCTATTTTTATTAATGATATTCAACAAAGATGTCTCAGAACAACTGAAAATCTGGTTTAAGTTAAGTGGCTCCTGACTGGCAGTGATACTACCTAGAGTCTCTGCTTGTGCTTGGGAAGGGATTCAGCACTTTAAATCTACTGACTGAGGTAAATTTCTTCTTTACCAAGTCTCTGCTCATATATATTTCTACTTCAATGAGTTGGATCAGTAAGTTTTATTGTCAACCAAGCGAAAATGGGCAGGTCAACTGACTTCCTGGAGCTCTATCATACAATTCTCAAATGTACAACTTCTGCCTGATCATTTCCTTACGTGGGTTAAATGACCCAGAAGATATCTGGGAGTATGTCACAAGGCAGGGCATATTTTCCCTATACAACACTAAGTAAGTCATTTAAGAAACTAAAATAAAAACCAAAATGGTTAAAAAGAATATGGCCCAAAAGGCTAAAACAGGCCTAAAATTGTAAATAATAATAATAGGAAAACAACAATGGATGAAATAAGAGATAAAAATTAAGAAAAACAATAGATAAGAAATTTAATAAGCATGAAATCCCAAATGTAGTATGAAAAATGAAGGTGCCACAGACTGTTTAGAATAAAGAGAAATTAGAAGCCGAGGATTAGTGAGCCAAGGCATCGAACTACCAAGATCAGCAATGCCAACTTGAAAGAGCTTTCACTGATCTACAGTTTTAAACATAAGAAGAAACAGAACAAAGATAACCAGAGAGAAAAAAATGTATCAATCAACTCTCCCACCAATGGTAGGTTACGGGTCTATCAGTCCGAATTCTTACAGTACTGTGTAGTCAGCTGTGTGTGCGTGCATGTGTGTATGTGTGTTCCTAATGGGCAAAGAATTAAATGCTCTCTGTTGCCTTGAGGTTTAGCATTTTTCTTTTGATATTTGCACGTGTTCATGTGTGTTCACCTGTGTACATAAACACCTGGAGTCAAGAGGTCAATATCAGGGGTCATTCTCAAGAGCTGTCCACTTTTTAATAACTGCTTGACTTCTTTATACAACAGAGTGCAATGCACACAGAAGACCACAACTAGCCAAGTTTTAGAGAATAAGTGGATGCAGAATATGTGTCCCTGAATAGGACTCCATAGTAAACCTCACCCACCCACAGCTTAGAGACCGTGGAGGAAGAGTGGGCAGAAGACTGTAAGAGCCACGATTAGTCCATGAACATAGGGAAAGAGAGGCTTTCAGACCATTGGAAGCTTGCACATGTGAACTTGTGGCAATGGTGGCATCAAGCACAAGACCCATGCAAATTCAATCAGACAAGGGCTCAGAGTGGAGCAAGGGAAATGGGCAATGGGCCAGCCCTAGCCTTGGGACTGTTCAAGACTGGTTACTAATGGAAGAGGGAGAATAGAACCTACTTACAATCTCTAGATAGGCTGAGTAGACTCCAGTGAATGAACTAGCAGTGAAGAACATCCGGGTACAAATGCTTGACAGGATAGGACTTAATACATATGGCGGAATGCAGGAGGATCAGCAGGTGGGAGGATTTGTGGGGGCATGGATGCAGGAGGTGGTCTAAGTTTGATTAAAAACTGTTATATGAAATGTACAAAAGCACAATAGAAAATTTTAAAAATAATTGCTTGAGAATGTCATACATGCCTTACATGTTTTGATCAAATCCATCTCCCAATCCCTTCCCCTCCAATTCTTCCCCTACCTTCCCCAAATCTTGTTTTTGAGTCAAAGTCCCTCATTGGCCTGGAGCTTACTGAATAGGGTAGGCTGGCTGGATAAAGAGCGCCTGGGATTTGCTTGTCTTCTCCTCTCCAGCACCGAGATTGTAAATGCATGCTCTCACACCCAGCATTTTTTGTAGGTTCTAGGGACTAAACCAAGGTCCTCAATTCTCCTTGGCATCACCACCGAAACAAAAGTCAATGTCTGGTGCTAAGAAGTTCAGAATGTCTTCAACTTCAAGAGATTCACAACTCAATGCAGCATAAGGCAAAAGTCCATTCTTATTATCACCACTGTGTCTTATCAATTATTTGATGAAGTAAGCTTAGCACAGAGAGGAGGAGGGGCAGGGATAGACTCCTAAAAGAAACAGCTACTCAGTGACAAGTGAGATAGTTAGCAAGGCTGCTAAGTACCCTCTAGGCTGAGGAGCCTCATCACCAGGTACAATAGGTGAACTTGGTTTCCAGTTAGAAGCCTGAAAGGTTTGAATAAGAGTTGACGTAGTGGGCGGCTCAAGAGTTTGAGTTGAGAGACATCCAACCTGCTTGAATCCTGGTTCTGCTTACTACATGTGTGATTTAGGGGAAGGTCAGTGACACTTTCTGTATCTCAGTTTCCAAATCTACAAAGTATAAAATGTTACTGGTTTCCATCCTTAGGTTTGTTGTCATAAATAACTATGATAAGAGAACCACTAATAAGATTATCATTGCCGTTTATACATTAAAGAATGTAGTTTAGAAGAGGGTAAAGGAAGCACCAAAGAGATGGAGGAACAGAGCCCAGAAAGTGGGCGGATGGGCTCATCCAGCAGCCAGGTGTCATAAATAATTCTTGGTATGCAATAAGCTTCCCTGAAGTTTGCTAATGGAAGTTTTTAAAGAAGAGATTATTAAAAAGAAGATAAAAAGAAAGGAACATCAAGTATGTAGTAGGTATCCTGGTAGTGCCTTGAAATTTATTGTCTAATTTTATACTTCTAATTATCCTATCAAGTATCCCCACATTGAGAATACAGGGCCTGAGATTCAGTAAAGATTTAGTGGGCTCTTTCACTGGTTATGACATGGCTGCAGCAGACATCAACTCACAGTACCTGTGGTTCCCTACAAAAGACCTGCACAAGATTAAGCCAGTCAAAATTTCAGCACAAATGGGAGACGGGCCCTGAAGCTGCACTCTTGGCCAAGGAGCTTATAGCAGTACATGATGGTTGCTGAGGGTGGGCAGTCACTGTCCTTGGGGGACACGGACCCTGGTAAGTTGCCCATGCCCCCAGCTGATGCTCTTACACTCATGCACATACAGGCAGCACTAATTGGACTCAGGGGTTATTAATAACAATAGCACCAAAAGGGCATGAATTGGGAGAGTGATAGGGTAGGGAGCACTAGGAGGAGTTGAAGGGAGGTAAATGGTAGATGGATATGATCAAAATACGTTGTATAAATGTATGATGAAGTTTTCAAAGATTAAATAAAAGTATTCTTTTAAAAAAAGTTTGGGCTCTCTGAGAAACATTCTGCAGATGTCACCTTTTAGTGAAGGAGTAAGGACACTTTCCTTCTTGTTCCTAGTGATGGAGCTAACTACTATCTGGCCATGTGATTTCCTAAGCAATTTTCCCCTAACTGCTTTAGGTATGGGCCATTAGAGGGGTGCTGTGGTTATATATATACTTTCTGGGTCACATGTCATCAAAGCTGCTGGCCTGACAATTCTTCTTCCTGATGGGCCTGAACCCATACCAATGGAGTTAGTAGAGGGCCAGAAACAACACAGAATGAAATGCACTTTTTGAAGGAGCTCATGGTATAAAGAAGTCTCCATATCTTGAACTGCTGGTCTGCAGAGCTCAAGAACATTGTGAAATGGAAATAAATTCTAATCTTGCTTATGCCATAGTATTTTGGGGTACCATATTACAACCAACTTGGAGTGCATACTAATATCTAACTTGTGTACCACATTCCCACTTTAGACTTATGAGACCTTCTCTTCTTCAAAGAATGTTCCAGGGCAGATGAGATGGCAGAGCAGTTAAGAAAGTGTGCTGCTTTTGAAGAGGACCAGAGTTCAGTTCCCAGCACCCACATCAGGTTGCCCACAACTGTCTGTAACGCTGGGTCTAGAGGTTCCTACACCCTTTTCTGGGCTCTGCAGGTGCATGTACACACACACACACAAATACAGAAACAGATAAATCAAAATTAAATAAATATTTTTTAAAAATAATGTTCCTATAAGAATTCAGTGAGCTACACTAGAGGAAACTGAGAAACTGTGAGGTTTTAGGGAATCACAGTCCCCCACATGCTGAACAAGGAGGCCAGGTTCTTCACTGTCCTCTCATTAACTCATGCCCTTTCCCCATTTAAAATGCCTAATTTTTTCACTCCACTAGACACTTCTCAAGTATTCCTTTTAAACACAGCCCAATTTATTCCACCATTCTACCAGAGGATGTCCCAGAACTTCCCACCCACTGTGAGTTCCTCTAATATCACAATTGGTTACCGGATTCTGTACAACCTATTTGATCAAAGACTGTCTTGTATTGTGCCTGTCATGGTAAGCACAAAGTGTCTATTGACTAACTAATTCGTGAATAAACACCTGCTACTTCCACCATGAAGAGCCAGGTAGCATATACAGAGAATAAGCATTATGTCAAACCAAGTTGTGTTCAAGCCTTTATCACTACCTCTGTGAACAACATCAGCAAATTGTATTACTGTTTTCCTCAGTTCACTCAGTGGAAAATGGACGTGGTATCAGATGATGGGTAAGGTGTGCCTGTCATGATGACTGAGCGAAGAGGGACATAAACCCAGAGGGAAGGGTGGCTAGCTAGTGCATATTGCTCCTCAATGGCAAGAATTAAATTTTATTCATGCTTAAATTATAACACTTAACTCCATGTGTTCATGCCCAGAAATATCAAAATGCAAAGCAACAAAAAGTACAAAGTAAACGGATGAAAATAGTCACTGGACGGAAAGAAGATTCCAGTTCTTTTTCTTCACTTCCACTGGTGTGACATCAGGCAGGTCACTAAGCCTCTGTAGTAATATCTAACTTTGTAGTAAAACAGGATACAGAAAATATTTTAAGTCACTTAAGATCAAACAAGAGCCTTTCTTTTTACTCTTGATAATCATGATAGCATTTGACAGACATAAAACTCCAACCAGACTTCAATCTCTTTGGCCAGAAACCATGAAAAGTTCAGCCTGGCAGGACAGAGATATCTTTGTCTTCCTGCTTCTTTGTGCTGGTATTGAGCACTTTAATGGTGGGACTCTCTTCAACCATATCAGGAGCTGTAATAGTGGGGATAATTGATGAAATGTTGTCACTTGAAATACCTATGTCTTCTTCCTAGGCTGAGTCTGTGAAATGACTACCAGAGCTGAACTACTATAAAGAGAACGCCAAAGGAGACTGGGACAGAACTCTGACTTTCACCCCTCTCTTGCAGCTATAAGACCATCTCTTCCCCATTAGGCAGATGTTGGCAGATCTTTGACTTCCATCCATCTTTAATGAGGTGTGGCTGCCTGATTCTGATGGGGCCTTGTGCCATCCTCCTTCTTACCAGGCTATGTTGATGAGACTGTGGGGTAATTTCCTGTGAGTGTGATAAATACAAACTGGAATCACCAAGATTCACACTGTAGACGTTTACAACGAAAATTTACATTTGGACAACAAAAGTGGGTATTGAGAACCTCCAAAGGCTACCTTTGCAAAGAAAAGATGTGCTAGTGTCCAGCATAAGTTGTACACGTTTCTGCAATAGCTACTAAAATTATTCACCCTAACAAGAACCAGGAGAATCTCAAGTTAAATGACATGACACCAATTGAGGAATTACAGGATAATGAAATATTTTAAAGCAGCCGTTATAAAAATACCCCAAATAATATGAAATCTTAAAAAAGAAATAAAATATAACAGAAAAAAGGGGAGATTTTAGGACAGAAAACTGCAATAAATTAAACAGACACCCCATACAGAAGAGCTCAGCAGCACAGCAGTGATGCAAGAGCATCATGGGAAGTGCAGCGAGGTCAAGAGCTGGTACCCAACTTGCACAGCACAGAGAAGGCAGAGTGGCAACAGCAAAGATCCAACACCTGGGAGGTCACAGCTGTTCTGTAAGCATCCAAATGTCCAGGAAAATAGGAAAAAAAATGTGTGAATGATGAAATATTTGAAGAATGGCTGAACCTTCCCAGTCTGGCAAAATACATGAAGATCCCAAACAGCATAAAAAACCCAAATGAAGCAAAACTTACCACAATCAAATATGAAAACTAAAAACATGGAAAAGCTCTTGAAAGCAGAAAGAAAAACATTTCATTTATGGGAAAATTGCAAAAGATTTCTGTTCAGAAACCATGGCGGCAAGAAGAAATGAGAACACATCTAAAAATGTTAGAGCAGCAGATGGCCATTCCAGTGTCCTAAATGCAAGGGAAAGACCCTGGAAATGAAGGAGGAAATCAACCTGAGATCCAGCAAAGCTAAGAAACTTCTTTCACCCTAGTCTTCTCTGAAAGAATAGCTAAAGAAAAGTGCTTTAGGTCAGAAAGGAAGTTATACAATGAAACATCAGAAATGGGCGGGGCATAGAAAGAATGAGTCAGGAGCAAAGGCAACACACTCTGAGCTCTAAGTTGCATTTGGCATTTAAAAGCAAATTAAAATACTGTCTGATGTGGTTTTCAGAGCACCTAAAGGTAACACTTAAAACAACTGTGTTGTGCAGGAGGAGAAAAAAGAATCCTACATGTTTGTAACGTACCTGTACCTCACTTCATGCGGAAAATGGTATTCACGAAGTCTAATGAGCTGCACCCTGCATATTGTATAATACAGAGCAGTCACTGGAAAGGCAAGAAAAGAGATGTTCCAAAAGAATGAGGATGAATAAAAATGGAATCACTTGTAAAGTGTCCAAGACACACACAAGAAAGGGAAAAATGGAAGAAAAACTCAAATCAGAAGAGACAAACCATCCATAAAACAACACGACCGTGGGCTTGAATCCTTTTGTAAAAATAAGTAAACAGAAATGGTCTACCTTCCCCAACTAATGCTAAGAGAAAGGAATAATGTTCTTAAAGCCTCACTTATGCTACCTAGATGAATTCATTTCAAGTAGTATGATAAAAGTAGACTACAAATAAAATAACTACATTACACGCCTTTCATATACTAACCAAAGAAGAGCTCCCATGGCTATATTATGTCGGATAAAGTTCAGGCAAAGAAAATCACTATGGATAAGGGTGACATTACATGGTATGATGATCAATTCAGCAAAAAGATCTGCCAGTCTTAAACATATACTATGTACACACCACCGGCTTTCCAATACACGGAGGGACAGCGGCCAGAACTGATGGACAGACAATCTCCAGTGGACTTGGAAACTTCCGTGTGTCTTTCTCAGTAATTGATAAAGTCAGCAGTTGAGCAGTCAGCAAGGATGTGTATCCAAAAAAGCACAGAAAGAGAGAACTGATAGTTATAGAAAACTCAAATCCAAAAGACTAGAGCACACATTTTTTATTGGTCAGACACTTTAACTAAGATTGGGTACCTGATTTATACACATTTCTTAAAGTGGCAGGGTATATTTCAAAATACACTTTATGTCATCAAAGCCACTTTGACATATTTAAAAGATTAAAATTATACACAGTATGTTCTCTGACCATAAGGGAATCACACTGTGGCGTTAGCAGGTTGCCAGCATCAGCCTTGGAGCCTAGTCCTTCAGCCTAAGGCCGGCAGCTCAGGATTAAAGTCAGGACACAGGACCCTCTCCCCTTCCTACCTGTTGAATGGAAAGGTGAGACTGCTCAAAGTCCAACTGGAACAAGTTTCCCACGAAAGGCAGGCGCCGGGGTCCTGGAGGGTAGCTCTTTGGGCGCCGGCTTTTGAGAAAGTCAGCAAGGAACAAGAAGGTGATGGCAGCCAGCAGCAGAGTCCGGAGATGGAGTCCTGCCCAGAGCGCGGAAACCAGGCAGCCCAGGACTGCCAGCATGGCTGGACACACAAAAACTCCTCCGTGCTGAGGGGTTTGAACAGTGCCCGGTCAGTGTCAAGGACCAGTGCACCCACTTCGGCTCCTGGGCTACGTTTCTTCCTTTTCCTTCCAGACCACGCCCCTCTCCGTCCCTCCCCACCCCTTCAGGGCCCTGGGCCGTCTGCTTTGCTCAGCTCACCCGTCCCCTCCAGATCCAGGCTAGACCTCTCTGCAGGCTTCTTGGCAGGTTCTCCCAGTTCCCGCAGCTCTGTTCCTCCCGGGGCAACCGCAGCACTTCCTGCCGCGCCCCTCAGTGCTTGTACCCAGTCTCCTTGAGGCCTGACCTCTCCGGCCCGGTCCTAGTGTGTTTCAAAGAGCCCCTTCTCCCAAGTGCTTTACAGCTGCTGGTGCTATGCCCTTCTGAGTGCCAGGAGATGGGTTCCCCAGAGAACCCACACAGAACGTGGTTTAAAAGGGCTGACTCAGAGCGGTTGTTGATACAGAAAGTCGTTTCTAGGGCGCCTCTGCGCCTCTGGGGTTTGTTATTGGCATGCATCCCAAAGAACATCATGGGCATTTGAGCTCCTGTTCTGTAAACAAGCTTTCACCAGTGACTGCTGTCTTCCTGGGAAATATGATTAACAGCAGCACCCAACATTTCTTTGCCTCTGAATACATGCCAGGCAGCTCTCCTGCCACTCTAAGACACTAGGCCTGACAGAGCTGTGTATAGTGAAGTGAATCTACACTTTGGTCCTGGTTTTTATTGTTTGGTTGGTTTTGGTTTTTAAGTGCTGAAGACTGGGCCAGATCTCTATCACTGAGGTTCTTTCCTTCCTCCCTCCTTTCCTTCCTTCCTTTTCATTAAATTTCTTTCAAAACCGAAGTGTGTGTGTGTGTGTGTGTGTGTGTGTGTGTGTGTGTGTGTGTATGTGTGTGTCCCAGCCCCTGTGCCATGGTACACATGTGGAGGTCAAAGGACAACTTGTGGGTATTGGTTCTTTCCTCTTGTTGCCCACAAACTTTCTTAAAATAAGCTAAAGGATCCAAAAAGCTCAGTGAACCTAGATCAAGAAAACTATGCCCAAGTACATCATCCCAATTTGCTAAGAGCAATGAAAAAAAAAAAATCTTGGAAACAAAGGACAACGGTATGTCAATGGACAAAGGAATAAGATGAATTCCCACCAACCTTTCATCAGAAACAGGTTAATAAAAATCAAATCAAGGAAACAACATGTTCAGAGTGCCAAACAGGGAGGAATAGCTGTTAACACAAGGGTCTAGTTCTAGAAATATTTTTTTCTCTGAAAACTAAGGCAAAACAAGCACATTCTGTTACAAAAGGAAGAGAGAGAGAGAAGGCATTTCTAAGACCAAGTTTATAACTGTATGAATGCTTTCATTTAATAACTCAGAGAAATCTCAAATAAGCTATAAATTAAACATCTTAGTGTCTTAGAAAAAGAAACACTAGCCAAAGCTAAACCAGAAGAAGTAAAGAAATCACAAACTCAGGTATGCAATTAATGAAATAGAGTATACAAGACTAGCACAAGGAATTAATGAGAGTGGATTCTTTATAAATATTAAAGATATTGACAAATTATTAAAAAGAAAAAGAAACCTAGAGAAGACCCAATTTAATAATTAGAGATTAAAATGGATATTTTCAAACAGATGACATTGAAGTTCAGGGTACCATTAGGGTTTATTTTGAACACATATAATATTGAATTAAAATTTTAAAAACAATTAACTACTATAATTAAATCAGGAGGATATGAAAACTATGAACAGATCAATAACAAATACTGAGATTTAGAATAAAACATTTATCAACTAAAAAAGACCCAGGACCAGAATAGAGTAACTTCCTTAAAGAACTAATGCCAATGTTCCTCAGAATATTTAAAAAATTGGAAAGGGGACCTATGTTTCCATACTCATTCTTAGTAAGCATATATTATCCTGATATCAAACCAGGCAAAGATACAGCAAAAAAGAGACATGTAAACTAATATACTTCATCAACATAGGTACAAATTCCTTAATAAAATGCTCACAAATCAAACAAAAAATGATAGTTCAACATTTGCAAAGGAATAATTTTAATGCAGCTCATAAGTAGGATCAAGAATCATACCATACCAAGGATTAATAAAATAATTGCTGCATGTAACCAATGCATATCCAGTATTATACTGAATGTAGAAAAATGGAAAATGGAAAGCATTTTCTCTAAAACCAGTAATGCACCAAAGATGTCCACTTTCAACACATTTATTAAATATTGTACTTGTGTATCTATCCAGAGCAATAGGACAAGAGAAAGAAATGAAAGGGAAACAACTAAGGAAGGAGTCTAATTATCCCTATAGATCATATGGTTTTATACTTGAAGACACTAAAAACTATTTCAAACACTTTAAAAAATATATTTTAGTTATTATTTTTGTTTTATGTGTATGAGTGCATTGCCTACTTGTATGTATATGCACCTGTGTTGTGACATGCCTACAGAAGTCAGAAGAGGGCATCAGATTCCCCAGAACTGGAGTTATGGTCTGTTGTTAGCCACCATTAGGGTGCTGGGAACCAAAATCAGTTCCTCTTTAAGAGCAGCCAGTGCTCTTAATTGTTGAGCCGTTTCTCCATTCCCATGTATCAAACATTAACCTAACCTAAGAACAAACTCAGCAAGTGAGATACAAAATCAACATATAATAAGCAGTTTTTGAATATGCCAATTATGAACTCATTTTAAGACATAAATCAGGGAAACAATTCTATTCACAATAACCTCAATAACAACTAAGTTCCTGGGAATAAATTTAACTATAGAGGTAAGAAACCACTATAATAAAATCTGGAAAAAATCAGAGAAAATACAAATTAAGAAGACACTAGAAAATGGAAAGCACCCCCATACCCATGGGTTACTATTGCAAGAATGACATATTACCAAAATTAAGTGATAGATTCAATGAAATCCCCATGAAAATTCTAATATTATTAATAAAGACAGAAAATCTTAATTCATATGGATGCTTAAAATACCTCAAATAGCCATGACAATCCTGAAAGAACATTGTTTGAGATTTCAAAAATACATAATTTTGCATTATTCTACAGAGCCATGGTGACAAAATCAGCATGGCTCTGGGACACAAAAAGCACATGGAGAACAATGGTTTGGAATAGAGGGCCCAGAAGCAAACCACTATACAGCTACAGACACCTGATTCTCAACAAAGATACCAAAACATACACTGGAGAAAATACGGGGCCTTTTCAAAATAGGTACAGGTATCCACTTGTAAAGACTGGAGCTAGATACCAATCTCTCATCTTTATACCCAAATCACAACAAAAGAGATCCAAAATATTAACACAAGAGCCAAGACTTTGAAACTCTGTTGTGTAGCAGTTTCCTTAGGGATAAAACCTTCCATCTAGGAGGGAAGCTCCTTGAGACACAATGGCATCTAAAGGAAGGTGAAACATGCTGTTCTGCAGGGAAGCTTTAAGCTTAGGAAGTACATGGCTCAATGGCTTCAGGAAGTCCCTGAACCTGACCAGACTGAGAAGGCTCCTCCCTCCTCAAGCATATTTAAACTGTAAGGACTGCTGAGAGATACTTTTTCAGACCAACTGAGCTGCCTGGAAGAAACAGAGACCAGCTGATCTCCCTGGAATACACAAAGACCAGTAGAGTTGCCTAGAAGAATCAGAGACCAAATGAGATACCTGGAAAAGACACTCTCAAAACTGTTGAGATGCCTCCAAGTTGTACAGTGCATTCCAAGTTTCCAATTTTCATGAGTTTAACTCATGCTGGGGTGGACTTTTGGTGATACAGCATCCTTTGAATAATTTCTATTTTCTGAAAGAAATCCTCCTCTTTTAAGTAACCCCAATAAAACTCATTGATTCACAAAGTTGCACTTTTGAGGATCCTTACTTTGATCTGTCATCCATTTGTTCCCTATCTGAGTGAGTAGACATTTTTCCCAATCTTTCCAGGAATAGTGTAAAACAACAAACTCCTATAAGAAAACATAAGCAATGCACTTAAAGATGTAGAATAGGCCATAGGTAATGACTTTTGAATTGCATTATTATAACTCAGGAAATATAAGAATTGAAAAATGAGATCTAATAAAATTAAAAAGTTACTGCTTGGGGCTGTAGAGATGGCTTATCAATTAAGAACATTGATTGCTCTTGCAGAAGACCTGGGTTTGAATCCCAGCACCCACATAGCAGCTAACAACTGTCCATAACTCCAGTTCCAGGGGATCCAACAGCCTCATTTGACCTCTGCAGGCATTGTACAACATGGGTGCACTTACCTACATGCAGGCAATACACATGCATATAAAATAAAAGTAATAAATAAGATTTTAAAAAATAGTTGCTGTTCAACAAAAGAGGTAATAAACAAAATGAAAAGAGAGCCAGTAGGTGATTAATGTCCAGAATATATGAAAAATTAAAGACAAACATAAAATCAAGTGTGATGGTTTGAATGAGAATGTCTCCTGTAGGTTTCAAGTATTTGGACATTTTGTTCTCAGTTGGTGACACTGTTTTGGGGGATCTTAGAAGGTGTGTACATGCTGGAGGAAACAGGTCACTGGGGGCAGGTTTAGAGTGTTCTAAAGCCTTTTGGGATCTCCAGTCACCCTCTTGGTTCCTGCACCTGCTTGAAGATCTGAGAACTTAGCTTCTGCTCCTCCTCCAGCCACCTCTGCTCTTATGCCTCCCCACCAAGACAGACCATAATTCCCCTGTACCCCTGAGCTCAAATATACTCTTCCTTTTATAAATTGCTTTGGTTAATGCTTCTATCGCAGCAACAGAAAAGTAACTAATACAGTAATTGGTACCAGAGAGTGGGCTGTTGGCTGGGAAGAACCTGACCATGTGGGGTTTTGGAAGAATGTAGAAGGCTTTGGAAGTTTGGGCTAGAAAAGAATTTGATTGCTTTAAGCAGAGCTTAACAGGTTATTCTAGTAGGTGCCAGGAAGAAAGTAGTTCTGAGAACAATGCAGTTCCAGAGGGAAATAAGCATTCTCTCCATTGTTTAAGTACAAATCTCTAGGCCTCTCCTTAATCACTTTAATCTCTTTATCAAAGGGATCCTCTCCAGCACATGCCAGGGCTCCAATATTTATCTTCCTAGTGCTCTTTTTCAATCCAAACTGTACATTCTGTATTTCTTTCTGCCCCATTTGCTCTTTTTCATTGTAGGTCTGCATAATATTTACCATTAATAGCCACACCACCATTTTTACAATAAGCTGTCTTGAAATTTCTTCCACCAGAAAAATTAGCCCATTGCTTTTCAACTTAGCCTCAGGCAAGCTTTTTGGCCATGGGGAGACTCCAGCCAGACTCTTTGCCAAAATATCCCAATTGCTTTCTTTGACAACTGGGGCATCCTCATTTCCCTCCCATCTCCTGGATCCCCTCACCAGATGAGAGACTCCCATAGTCTCTGCAGTATCAGGAATCAATGGCACACAGAGAATTGAAACTGCTTGTTGGCTGAAGTCTCTGCAAGTCTGACGGTGGCAGCTAAAGAGCCCATCTCCAGAAGACACTGCACTGCCCTTCATTCTGTACCAAGGGGGTCAGATGCAGTACCATCCTGGGAGATCAAGCACCACAGGCCACCTTGGGTCCTAACAAAGGACTGTCCAGAAAGCTAATGTGACCTGAAGAGGGACTGACCAGGCAGATACTCAGGAGTAGCACAGGGACTTGAACCAAAAGGAAAAGCACTGCACAGGTCAAGGGCACTTCTGTTGCAATGGTGGGTCTGGTGGAGGATAAAGTGGGCATTTTGTCATGAAGGAGCTCGTGTATGGTAAAGGAGTAAGAGTTTCCCAAAGCTATGCCCACCTGCCTGAGAACCTGCCAATTCTAAAACTGGGCTGAGGAAGAAGAACTAACATATGGAATCATCCAGTTGTTTACCTAATAAATTATAAATGGCCACATAGAATGCTAGGAAGGAATATTAAGAACATTTACTATATTAAAGTGACCAGAAAACTGGTGGACATTGCCTGGAATTTCGTTACGATGCAAGAAAGAAGTAGCCCCCAGAATGTTTGAGAGTATGTGGTGCTGTGTAGCTATTCCCACCAGGATGACAAGATCACTGCAGTGTTGAAACAGGGCAGCTGCGGTCACCTGCACAGATCCTCAGAGGATGGGGCCCTTACCATTGTCTCATGGAAGGACGAGGAATGTTCACCAAGCTGGCAAGGACCCTTACTGAAGATGTATAAGAGGCAAACTTTTGCTGGCATCTTGAATGCAGAAGGAGACCCTTCAGTTGTTTCACAGTTGTCTATTAATTAAGCAAAGGATTACCTGATGATAGCTGTCTTTGGATCATACGTGTACCTGTAAGTAACAAAAAAATTTGTGTGTACGCCATGCTGGATTTTCTGCCACCTGTTGGTACCCTGTCTATCTGCGGTGAATAGATGCAGACGTTTCTTAGAGCAGGGCACAACCAAATCACAACAAACTAAGTATAATAAGTATAAAAATACTGGGGCCTCATCATGAACCCATAGATATAATGGGACGTACACCAAGTACCCTGTAACCACAATGACCCTGAAACTTTGGGGAATAGCTGACTGCAAGTTCTCATGGAATTTTTTAGCAGAAATATCCTGTGACAGGTTCATGACAATAAAGTAAGTTTTTCCTTGTTCCTTACTGAGTCCTGTGCCATCAAATGTGATATATAGGCAAATTTTCGTGCTTGTGAATTTTATCCTCTCCATCAGATGATGAGATTTCTGCTTTTATACCCCACTTCAGAGTAAGGAAACAGAAACTCACAGGCTCAAATGTTTTCATGAATTCATGCTACCCTCATGGATGTCCCTGGGTGCTCCAACCAGACATTTTTTATCTTTCTCTTTTGGTGTTTGGTACAAAAGTTGGTTGATTAGTCTTGAGTGAGCTCAATGTGACAAAGACTGGGCACCAAGAGTAGAGCTCCCGAGACCCTTTTAAAGAACGAGCTGGTTCCTCTACCAGAATCCATCTTTGTCAGTTACCTTGCCTCAGGTCTGACCTCACTCAGGCGAATGTAGTCCAGCTATCTCCAGCAAGGCACATTTCCTTAAGACTAAGGACATTGTATGTACCTTTTCCTCATCTGTTTGAAGACCTTCATGCTACTCCTTGATGATAAATTACAATGCAGCATGCCTGTCTCTATATCTCTTTGTAGGAAAGGAGTGGAGTATAGATTCACATCCTAAGATGCCTTTGGTAAAATACCCTCCTTTCCTATGGAATAAATTGCAAACCAGGTGTCAGGCAGAAATGAAGAGGGGAAGAGGTACTGGAGCATCCAAAATAAGTGAGGAGTACTGGTTATGCCTTGCAGTTGCAAATCTTTCTATATTTCTTGGATGAGAAGGACACTCATACTTTATACCATTTTCAATGAACTCAGAAAAAAAATGAGACTTTTTAAAATATATTTTACTTATTCTTTTTATTTTATGTATATGAAAGTATTGCCTACATATATCTGAGTGTACCCACGTTGTGCAATGCCGCAGAGGTCAGACAAGGGCTTCGGATTCGCCTGGAACTGGAGTTAAGGATGGTTCATAGCTGCCACGTGGGTGCTGGGAATCGAATCCGGGCCTTCTGCAAGAGCAGTCAGTGCTCTTAACCTCTGAACCGTCTCTCTAGGCTTGAGATTTTTTTAATGGGTGGAAAATTCCATGAGAGTTTGCAGCCAAATATTCCCCCAAGTTTCTGGTTCATTGTGGATACAGGATACTCAGCCTTGGCCCCACTGCACCCATGCGGTCATGGTGAGTCCCCAATATTTTTATATTTATTATATTTAGTGTGTTGTGATTAGGTTGTATCCTGTTCTAAGTTACCCCATATCCTGTAAAATAGACATGTTTTATACTGTGCCTTGCCTGGAGAGACTCCATTTTAAAGGCAGTTTTTGAATCCATATTGAGGATCCAGTTTGACTATGCACCTGGGTCGACACATAAACAGTGCCATCTGTCTAACATCACTTAGGTGGCACAGACTGATGAATGCTATTCCTGGTTGTAGAAGGAGTGCCAGCCTATAAATTTATTGGGGTGAATGGTACTTGTATTAGCTACTTTTCTCTTGCTGTGATAAAACATCATGACCAAGAAAACTTATAGAAAAGTTTATTTGAGTTTATAGTTCCAGAGGGTTAGCATCCATAACAGTATCAGAGGTGGCCAAAGCACAAAGTCAAGGGATCACATCTTCAAGCAGACACAGGAAGCAGAGAGCCTCAGCAATCCGACAAAGCTTAATAACTCTTACAACCTTCCCCAAGTGATGTGCTTCCTCCAACAAGGCTGTACCTCCTAAAACCTCCCAAAACAGCTCTACCAAGTGGGGACAAAAATGTCCAAATACTTGGAGCTTATGGGGGTCATTTTCATTCAAACCACCACAGTATTGTAGGGGCACATGAGCATATTAAAATCACGTCAGGACATGCAGGCCCAATGACTTCTTAGATATACTAGACCCTCCAAATTGTGTAAATCTTCATCTGTACACAATATAAAGGTGGACACCAGTGCTGTGATGGTGAAAGTAGCTACTAACCTGACATTTGAATTCCTGGTGTCATCAGGGACCAACAGTCAGAGAACTCTTCAACTGTTCTAGGGTCTTCAGTTTAGCTAAGGTTCTGTGGAGGCAGAAAATATTTAGCATGTGCTCCCCAAACATGCTATCAGGGTTTGGTCATCTATGATCACAACTTACTTGGCACTGGGTTAAAGGACAATGTCTAGGTACCAAATGTGAATGGTGGAAACTGCTTCATGACATTTACTTTGCCTGCCTGTGAATAGGGAATCATCCCCGACCTGGTGACCTCCACAAAAAGGCTACTCACAGGCAGAGCAAGATAAGGCAGCTGTCGACTAGTCAAACACAGTATTTGTGGTCTACTTCTGTAGCTGTAACTAGGAGCCCAGGTATAAACCTTATATTCTTTTCGCACCACATTTTTTTGGTCTTTTTGACACAGGGTCTCCCTGTAGCCCCCGCTCTCCTGGAACTTTACTCACAGGCAGAGCAAGATAAGGCAGCTGTCGACTAGTCAAACACAGTATTTGTGGTCTACTTCTGTAGCTGTAACTAGGAGCCCAGGTATAAACCTTATATTCTTTTCGCACCACATTTTTTTGGTCTTTTTGACACAGGGTCTCCCTGTAGCCCCCGCTGTCCTGGAACTTACTATGTAGACCAGGCTGGCCTTGAACTCACAGGGATCTGCCTGCCTCTGCCTCCCAAGTGCTGGGATTAAAGGCGGGCGTCACCACACCCGGCTTACAGATAATACTCTTATCCCCATGTTACATGTGAATAAATGGAGGGGAGATGCTGAGCAGCTTGCCCAGTTTCTACTTCAGTAAGCAGCCATCTGGAGCAACCTGCAGTACTTGTAGGATCACATTTCATATACAATAGGGGAATTTCTCCACATTAATGCCATGAAACATGCACTTATTTTAGCACTTAGAAATATAAATCCAAATCTATAGTTATATTTCCCTGGCTTAAGTTTGA
>NW_008334084.1:58649-71465 GCF_000622305.1 Nannospalax galili | reverse complement strand
AGCATTAGATTCCACTGGAAATGGAATTATGGATTATTGTTAGCTGCCATATGGGTACTGGGACTCAAACTCAGGTCCTCTGCAAGAGCATCCAGTGCTCTTAACCTTTGAGCCATCTCTCCAGCCCCCAAAGAAGCTTCTTTTCACAGCAGATGGAGTTTATTACAAAGTTCCATAACTGGTCAAATACAGAGAATGAGTGTCTGTGAGATGCCCAGTCCTAAGTGACAGATTTACAATGTAACCTCTATACCTAAGGCTCAGGGAACACAGAGGAACAGGGGGTAGAAAGAATATTAATGTACCTCTCAACTCTCATCAGTGAAGCTTCCTTGTACAACAGATGGTGATTAACTCAGAAAGCCACAATTGGCCAAAGTGCAGAGAATAAGACAGCTTGTCCCTGAATAGGACACCTATATTAAATCTCTTCCATTCAAGCCTCGGGAACTATTGTGAAAGAGAGTTTCGAAAGATTGTAAGAGTCAAAGGTGGTGGATGTCCACAAGGAAACAGAGTGTTCCAGACAGCTGGGAAGTTGCTCATATGAACTTACAGTAATGATACAGCATGCACAAGACCCATGCAAGCTCCAAGCCAAACAAAATTACAGCATAGAAGTGGGGAACTGAGTAAGATGCCCTAACCTTAACTGAGAAACTATTGGTAACTGATAACTACTGGGAGAGGGAGAGTGGGTTTAAGGATGTTGTGCTAGATAGATTAACCAGGCTCCAATGGATGAATTCATGCCAAAGAATATTTGGGTCACAAACTTGGCTTAATAGGCCTTAACATGACAAAGTACATGAAATTTGTTGGGCGTCTACAAGAGGGGTGAAGATAGGGAGGGGTCTAAATATGATCAAAATGTATGAAGATTGCAAAATTCGAGAAAAATCATTTTAAAATTTAACTGATACATAAGATACCAAGTGAGTGACTCTTGAAGTGGGAGGCCCTATAACTGGGAAGATAAGTTGCAGTCTGGCAATAATAGATTGAAATAAATTAGAAGTAAAAACACAAACCTTAGACTTAGGAAATGTATGAAGATTGCAAAATTCGAGAAAAATCATTTTAAAATTTAACTGATACATAAGATACCAAGTGAGTGACTCTTGAAGTGGGAGGCCCTATAACTGGGAAGATAAGTTGCAGTCTGGCAATAATAGATTGAAATAAATTAGAAGTAAAAACACAAACCTTAGACTTAGGGGAGAAAGAACTCCCCTCCCATTCTGAGTTTGCCAACAGGCCAAAAGTAAACAGTTATCCATTTCCTCTCTACTTACTGAGTTGCTCTGATGGTTGTTAGAGATAATCTTCCTGCTAGTAAAGTCCTTAAATAAGAGGAAGCAATACAATTCTCAAAGCAAAGAAACACTGAGTCTCTGTGTTGCTGTTTCAGTTTTTAGCTAGTACAGATGGAGAGAATTTTAAACTGTGAGACATTAGGCACCTGTGGGGAAGAGGACTTCACAGTATGAAGAGAAGACATGGACGTAGGCATCACTCGGCCTAGAGGATCGCTGTCCTTTGAAAGCCAAGACATCTATCTATTCACATTCTTCTCATCACAGTCCCAGTAAGCACCACAGGAAGCACTTATGTGGAGTATACAGAGGATCATATTTATAGCCTTTCTGCATTTCATAGATCTGATTCAGGAACCAAGAGTAGTTAGAACAAGTGACATATCCAGTTACTATGTTGTGCTACAATTCAAAACTTTTCCTTTTTTTGTGAACAGGAAGACTGGAAGGAATTCCTATCTCTTATCAGTTTTCCTATTAATGTGAGTTGTGAAATATGATGAAAGTGACGGAGAACCACAGGTAGAAAACAGAGCACAGAACCAGTCCCTACCTTGGGTATAGCAGATACACATATAACTAGATTTTTATCAAGGCATATAGAATTATAAAAGACAAATGACATGCCTGTCATGGAATTGTTAAAAGGAACCTAATCCAGCTAAGCAAAAGTCATTTGAGAAATTATGTTCCATGTATATTCCTACTGTGGCAAGGGGTTAGCTCCTTCTCATGACTCCGCCATTTCATTACAAATCATCTGTATTTGGGTGAAGATACATCACTTAAAAATAATTTGGGACATTTAAAAATGTTAAAAAATGGCAGGTATCAAGATTTCTTTGTGAGGAAGAGGCAGGGTTTGTGTCTTTTTTCACTGTTGTGGAATAACATAACAGTGAAATAACAGAACAGTGTTATGGAATAAGGGAAGCTCACATTTCAGCAGAGGCAAAAGAAGGCTTGAGAAACATGGTGGTCTGGAGCAGTGCCAAGCACAGGGAATTCTGGGTTGTAAGCAACAGCAAGATGGAGCTACACTGGGCAGGGCTAGATGAAGAGGTTCCAAGCAAAGTAGAAGACTCTATAGTCTATAGAGGAGAAGAGGGTTGGGCTAGGAGGAGCTCTGATCTCTCTCCTATTCATCACAACTCACCCATTGAGGATGGCAAAAATTAGTCTCTCTTCTTAAACTGTCCATTCTCCAAAAAATATTCTGGATTGAAGGTGTCTGGGGTGGCCCACTCTTTGGGGTCCCTGTACAGTGCAGTCAAGTTGGTCACGACCAGGGTCCCCTGCAGAAGGCAGCGCAGAGTCAAGGCTTGATGCAAAGAACACACTCACACAATGGTATGATAGTTCTCAAGCTTTCATGCCAAAGCCTGTGCACATCTGAGCTCCCTAGGATCCTCCTCTTTGACCAGATCAATTTACAGTGGTAGATTGTAAGTGTCTGCTGGAGGTTTTCCAGGCCCTTTAAGACAGCTCTTTATTGTAGAATGCATCCTGTGTATAGGAAGAAGTAAGTATGGGTCAAGGGTGACCTGTAAGCATCCGTGGGAGGATAACGTGACAGGGAACAACCATCAGCTCAATTGTTTCCTACAGTTGGGAGGATCATGGTAACTCTGCAAAGGGAAATGACGTGTGTTCCACCTTTGCTTCTCCGTTGTCAGTATGCAAGTCTGCAACCAGTGAGCTTTGCCTCACATTGACTCATCCATCTCACTAGTGAAGCTGGCTAGTTTAAATCACTCTTAATCCTGAAATCTCCATTCCTGTTTCTCACTGTCACCTTAGTGCAGGCTACTCCCTTGCTCTCTTAGACCCACATCTTCTGCTCCACAGCTGATAGTAGAGTGTGCCTTCAACAGGACTTAACCATACCATACTGCCTACCAGCTATCAATTTCATTACACATTATGTGGCATTTTTCCACCAGTCTTTGTACAAAGACCCTTTCTCTGACTCCCTAGTGACAGCTCCTCCCCCTGTCTTGACTCCCATAGAATGGTTTTCAGCTTCTCCAACAGGCTAGGCTCTCATTAATTCCAGTCTCCCTTTACGTGCTCTTTTCTTGCTGGTAATGTTCTCCATCCCCTATATTGTGTGGCTGATGGGAATCCCTCTATTTATACTCAGTTCCAACATCTCTTCCTTCAGAACTCCTCCTGATCCCTCCCTCAGCATTACCTGCTTTCAGACAGAGCCAGGGTATTTTCCTCTGCACAATATTATGGTTTCAAAGCAGATGCTTGTATACCTATTTTGCTTAAGGTGTTTTTCAGATCCAAGAATTTTTAGCCTCTGAACAGTAAATATTATAACTGCTGTCATGAGTGTGAAGCTCTGCATGATGATCTCACTTCCACTCCGCATGAATTCTGTGAGGTGAGTTTCACTGCATTTTGCAGATGTAGAAATTAATGCCATGAGAAGTTAATAATGTGCTCAGAGTCACACAGTGGGTGGAGATACAGCCACCTTTGGAACTATGTTTATCTGAGATCAAAGTCACACCTCCTAACCTTTTTATATTTGTGCCAGTTACATTCTCAGTGCCCAAGAGTTGCTACTGAAAGTTGATGCTGAAAGTCAGTATTAAAACAAGAATATTGAGATGACCTGGTTCTCTGGAGTTAAATAAATGGCTATGTTTGTTTCCATTGGGTGAAGTCTACTGGTTCTAGCTGTGGAGATTGTCCAGGAGAACTAAATGGTCCCAGGGTCTATGACAAAATATAATACATCCTCAGAGGTTGCTTATGATAGTTATTCTTGGTTGTCAAGTTGGGTAATTCAGAAGTGTGTAGATTAGTAAAGAATAGCTTTGTGCGCATCTGTGAGGACATTACCAGAAACAATTAGCTAGGTGTGGAAGACCTTCTCTGACTGTGACTGGCACCATCTCTCAGGCTGGAGGCCTGAATGGAAGAAATTAGAAAAAAAAGAGTGCTTCTTACAGCCTTTCTCTCCTCTTTCCAGACAGTATGGTATGAATTGATCTGCTGTGCCATGCCCTTGGCTAAAGTTTCAGGTATTTTGTCATACCCAGGTAATGTCTGACTTCTGTTCACTACATAATAAACAAAAAGAATGGAGCAAACTGTAGCTGTGAATTGAATAGACAGGATGGGAGGTGGTCAGGAGAGATCTCTGCAAAGATCTTAATAGTGGTGAGTGGTATGATCCGAATTCAGTCTGTGATGATACGGAATTTAACAGGGACCCATAAAGAAAAATATGAGGAAGGTCTTTTTAATCTCAAAGTAAAACATGTCCTGAGGTGGTACAACTGATTGAAACAGGTTTAGTTCTGGTTCCTAACTCTTGTTGCTTTATAGTAGCGAGCTCTTATGCAAACTTAATTTCCCTGAGCCCCAATTTCCCAGTCTAGAAAATGAAGATTGACAGTTATTCTGGAAAGAGCTATTATAAGCCATTTTGAATGAGGTCAGAGTCTACAACACATAAGAATTGCTTAGTAATTACTCCTTTCTCTCTTTCTTATAATTAAGATTGCACTTTAGGCTGCTTTTCTTTGTGTGAAAGAAAGTTTTTGTTCATGAGACAGTAAGTAAAAGCTGGAAACATGCCTGATGAGGGGGTGTTCACTATGCTAGAAAAACTGGCCTCATTGTGTTAGTCCAGGTATCTCAAATGCATTTCATATTTGAACACTCTATATCTTGAGGATTTTGAAGAACTTCCTAAACTAAATCTGGCAGGTTCCTAGTTCTGAGAGCTGCTCTATCATATAACATCTGACAGAGAACTGCTACCTACTGTGTGCCCATGTTAGCACTGGAAGGTGCTGAGATGTCGCTCATCAAATGTAGTCAGACTTTGACTACACATATTTGACCATGGTACCATTCCTTCTCCTCTTCCCAATACACACATAAATATTACTAAGATACTTGAGGAAATTCATATTTCATAAGAAATAATATCTCTCTTATGAAATGATTTCTTGGGACTGGAATACATGTCACTTTTTAAGTTTATGTTTAGAAGATGATGTCAAAGATGGACTGGAGGATCTGAGGCTGGCAGTGTCTAGTTACCTTCGGCAGGTGGTATCCAGACAACGTGGTGTCAACTGTCACTTCTCTGGGAACATTCAAAGGGATGATGTTGCCCATTCTTTGCACCTCATGGATGACAGCATTGGTGTAGGGCATGGGCTCTCAATCGGCCAGGCTGGGCTGTCTCCTCTGACCAATCATTCTGTCAATCTCCACCTGTACATTTTCTGCAAGGAAGCAGGAGATTCCACTAAGTTTTAAACTTTTATGCTTCTTCCAAGGAAATAGTTTTTTTCCAAGACATTACCTGCTTTCATTTCATCTAGCTTTGACTGAAAACAACAACAACAACAACAACAACAACAACAACAACAATAACAAAAACCAGGGTTCCTTAACCCTTCAAAGAATTGCTTTGGAACTCTCAGCTCCATATCTTTCTTTGATGCTACAACAAAATCTGAAGCTTCCATATATCTTGAATTGAATAACCCAGATTACCATGACTAAACTTATAGTAGTATCTAAGCTGGCTTCTATAAATAGGTACCTTTCATCTAGTGGGCATAAAAATAAAAATTTAGTTTCACAGTTCTATAGTTTGGGAAAATTATGACCAAGGCATCTACATATTTCTTGTTTGGTAAGGGACAATTTTCCATCTCATAGATGGCAATGCTTTGCTGTATCTGTGTGCCATAAAGAAAAGGGGATCACCTTCCCTGACACTTTTTTAAAGAATAGTATTTTAACTATTTATTTTATTTGTGTGTGTGTGTGTGTGTGTGTGTGTGTGTGATTATGTATGAGCACTTTGATAAAGTGAGTGAGTGAAGGTCAGAGAATGTCTTGGGAGAGTCTCTTCTCTCCACCATCTGAGTTCTATAGATTGAACTTAGGTTTTTAGGCTTAGTAGCAAGTTCCTTTACCCACTGAGTCAGCTCTCTGACCAGACTGGTGCCTATTTTAAAGGCCCTAGTTCCCTTCATAATGCTAATTACACCATCCCATTGGAAATGAAATTTCAAGAAATGAGTTTATAAGGAGGACACAATGGGTCAGATCACTGGGTATCTATAGAATTTAATTTCTGAAGGAGATACATCAGAATAGAATGTATATTGCAAACTCTTAGCAACGTTGCTGGTGAAGCTTCTTGAATTCTTTCAGACTTAGTTTTCTATCTGATTAGTGAGAATAAATCTGCCTTATCTTAAGGATGTTTTGAGATTTACATAAACTAAAGCAATCATAATAACAAATGATTGAAACAGCTAGATGTCTACTAATACGGTTTCTTTTTCTAGAGTAACAGAGATTCAGTTGTTGTCTAGCTAAAAGAACTTCATTTTCAGATATCTTTGGGAGAAAATGTGACCATATGATTAAGTTCTGTATTGTAAAAAAAAAGGCAAATAGATATGACGTTTCATCTTTGGATGAGGTCAGAAATGACAGATGTGTGCATCTTTCCCCCTTTCCCTTCCTGTGGGTGGAAAGCAGTCCTCGTAGGAACCACATTAGAGAATGTTGATCTTTACTCTAGGCTCAGCATAGCAGCAAATTAAAAGCAGTTTGGAACAGCAAACTAATTACAGGGTCCTGCTTAGACATTTTTCCTGAGAGAGGAATAAATGTCCATCAATGCACAACAATTCATAAACTAATTAATTGAAGATAAAATGTATATAACAAGAATTACCACAATAACAATATTTTTTTCAAGTACTCTCTATGTACTCAAGGTAGCCTAGAACTTGCAACTCTCCTGCCTCAGTCTCTCAGGTACTATGATTAATGGCGTATACCACCAGTATTGATCTTCTCAGCATTTTTACTATACAGTTCAATAATATTAACTATGTTCATATTGTTATGCAATAATGGTCAGATCTTCATCTTGCAAAACTGAATGTTTATGCCATTAAACAAGTCCTGGTTTCCTCCCTTATTCAACTTTCTGTGTTTAATCTTTGACTATTCTACATAACTCACTTGAGCTGTATAGAACATTTTGTGTGACTTTGTGATTAGTTATTTAACTTAGCATGGTGCCTTAAAAGCTCATCCATGCTAGATCACTTATCAGAACTTCTTTTACTCATGACTGAATTGCCCCTCTATCTCCTGCATGTTCTGTGCTTCATCTAATTGGGGTCTATGGACAACATGATCCCATTTCTTGATTACTGTGCATATTTAAAAATAAACATGTGTCATTTCTATTATGTAGATGAACTTATATTTTAGAGCCTCTATTCCAGAAGACAAGTCTGTATCCTAAATCAATAGGCTTCAAAGATTTGTTAAAAGTTAATCTTCAGATATAAATACATTTTAAATTGTAAAATGCTAGACACATATAAGATATGCATATTGCATTAATAAAGAAAAAATTGGGGCTTGGAGGATAACTGAGTCAGCAAACTGATTGTCATATAAGCATGAGGATCACAGTTTGACCAAAAGAATTCATATAAAAATGCTGGGCATGAGGGAATGTACTTCTAATCCCAGCACACTAGGGAGGCAGGGACAGGCATAACCCTGAGGCTCAGTGACCAGTCTATTCTACTTGGTAATTTCAGGAGAGTGAGAGACCCTGTATTAAAAAAAGTAGATGGTGCACACTGTGCTTTGACTCCCACAACTTTATTTGCCTTCCCATCTCCCCCACCCCATATCTCCTCCTAGCAAGGACACTGACCCATTTCTTCTCTTGGCATCTCAGACCTCTGGACCATGCTCTTAGTAGAGACTCCCCATTGCTTCCTGATCCTTTGTACCCAGACCAACCCAATTACTCAGTGTAGTCCTCTGGAGCCCTCAAAGCTGTTCCCTCTCCCACCTTGCCTTTGCATACCTGGACCAGCCTTCATCCCTGGCCAGCTCAAATCCTAGGCTCCTGAGGCCAGCATCTTCCCTGGGTAAGTTGGACCACACCCACTGTGCCTTGACTCCCACAACTTCATTTACCTTCCCATCTTCACCACCCCATCTTTACTCCCAACAAGGACACTGACCCATTTCTTCTCTTGTCACCCAAGGCCTCTGGACTACCCTCTTGGCCCAGACTCCCCACTGCTTCCTGATACTTTGCATCCAGACCAACCCAATTACTCAGTGTAGTCCTCTGGAGCCCTCAAAGCCTGTTCCCTCTCCCACCTTGCCTTTGCATACCTGGACCAGCCTTCATCCCTGGCTCTCCTACCCTCAACCTGGATTCCTTAGAACAGCCTCTTTCCCTGCTTGTTCTGGATTCCTGAGTCCAACCTCTTTCCCTGACTGCCTGTGAACACTGAATCATACCTCTACCTAGAAATACTCTCAAATTGTACTGTGCCTGCTGACTAGAGGGATCCAGACCTTAGGAGAAAAACTGAGAACATCTGATCCTCATCCAACTTGGGCTTTGAGCAGCAGGACAAAAGTCAACTGGCCCCGCCAATATAAAATCAAAAGAGAGAATCTGAAGTCTAGACCAACTGGATTTTCATGCCCAACAAGTAAACCACAAAGGCACGTTAAGTTTGCAAACAGAAACAGACCTAAGCTCAACAAAGGAAGGCTTGGCTCTCACACAAGAATCACAAACTACAAAAGAGATACACATGTCAAAGTTACAGTGAAAAAATAATAACATGAAAAACCCAAATAATATGTTGCAACCAAGTACCAACAGTATTGCAGAGGAATACAAGGAGAACCCCTTAGAGATAACACAGGACGTGGAAATCAAAAGAACAATTATAAAAATGATAAAAGAATTCAGTGAATTTAAAGAACACAAAGAAATCAAAGCACTGAAAGAAGATAGGGATAAACTTCTGAATGAAATCAGAAAAGAGAAATATTGAAGAATACTCAGGCTGAAATGAAGAAGGAAGTGAAACACTCAGTAATCCAATTAGAATTGACAGGAGAAAGCCTCACTAATATGATGAATGAAATGTAAAACAGATTATCAAGACTGAAAGATAAAGTGGATGAATTAGATTACTCAGCAAAAAGAGTATCAAGACTGCATGATAAAGCTGAAGTATTGGACTGTTCAAGCAAAGACTATGAAAAAAATTGAAAATATAGGAAATGTGGGACACTATGAAAAGACCAAATTTATACATCATAGGCATAGAAGAAGGGGAAGAATCTCAGGAAAATAGTATGAACCAGATTTTCAACTGGATTGTAGAAGAAAATTTCCCAAAATTGAAGAAAGGCACGCTCATACAAATACAAGAAGAACAAAGAACACCAAGTAGACAGGACCAGAAAAGAAACTTCCCAAGGCATATCATGTACAAAACAAAAAGAGAATACTGAAAGCTGCAAAAGAAAAACAACAAGCCACATATAAAGGAAAACGCATCAGGAATTCAGCAGACTTTTCAGTGCAAACTATGAAAGCCAGAAGAGCCTGGACCAAAGTATTCCCAGTTCTAAATGACTACAGATGCCAACCTAGATTGCATTACCCAGCCAAACTGTCTATTATAGTGGAAGGGGAAAGAAAAATCTTCAGTGACATAGACTGAAAAATTCATGTCCAAAACCCAGCCCTTCAGAGAGTTCTGGAAGCAATACAAAGAGCTGAAGAATGGAACGACTATACCCAAGGGGTAACAGAAAGAAACTTAATGACGGTATAACTGTGGAAATGTCCAGTTACACCAAGAATGTGAACAGAAATAAAAGTGACAGGAATCAATACACATCTTTCATTAATAACTTTAAATATCAATGGAATGAACACTCCAGTCAAAAGACACAGATTAGTTGAATGGGTTCAGAAACAAAATCCATCTTTTTGTTGTCTGCAAGAAACCCATCTCACTTTCAAGGACAGGCACTACCTTAAATTGAAAGAATGGAAAAAATATTCCAAGCAAATCGTACTAAGAAAAAAGCAGCAGTTGAAATTCTACTATCTGACAAAATAGACTTCAAACTAAAACTAATCAGAAAAGAAAAGAGGGCTACTCCATTCTGATCAAAGAAACAATTGACCAAGGAGATATTAGAATCATAAACATATATTCACCAAACTCTGGTGCACCCAACTTCATAAAAACAGTACTACAAGACTTTAAGACCCAGATTAATCTCAACTCATTAATAGTAGGGGATTTCAGTACCTCATTGTCTCCATTAGATAGGTCAACAGGACAGAGAGTTAACAGAGAGACATTTGAATTTAACAATACCATACAGCAAATATACCTAATAGATATCTACCTAATATTCTACCCAAGCACCAAAGAATATATTTTCTATTCAATACCCCATGGAACTTTCTCCAAAATCAACAATATACTGTGGTACCTCAACAAATACAAAAAGATTGAAAGAATTCCATGAATTCTATCAGACCACAATGCAATAAAGCTTAAAATCAAAACGAGAAGAAACCTTAGCAACTACATGAACACATGGCGATTAAACAACACACTCCTGAATGACGAATGGGTCAAAGGGGAAGTTAAGAAAGAAATAAAAGTATTCCTGGAACTAAATGAAAGGGAGAATACAATAAAACCTCTGGGACAGGTTGAAAGCAGCCCTTAGAGAGAAGTTTATAGCTCTAAGTGCCTACATTAAAAAAGCAGAAAGAACACAAATAAATGAATTAACACTGCAACTCGAGGCTTTTGAAAAGCAACAACAAATGAAACCCAAACCCAGCAGACAAGAAGAAATAACAAAAATCAGAGCAGAAATTAATGAAATAGAAACAAAGAAAACAATACAAAGAATCAACAAACCCAAGAGCTGGTTCTTTGAAAAGATGAACAAGATTGACAGGCCCTTAGCCCAGTTAACCAAAAGAAGGAAAGAGCACCTCCAAATCAGCAAAATCAGAGATGAAAGGGGAAGCATCACAACAGACACCGAAAAGATCCAGACCATTATAAGGGAATACTTTAAAAACCTACATGGTATTAAATTTGAAAACCTAAATGAAATGGAAGGGTATCTAAAAGCATGGGAATCACCAAAACTAAACCAAGAAGAGTTCAACAGCTTAAACAAACCCATAACACATAACAAAATAGAAATGGTGATATAAAACCTCCCTACTAAAAAAAAAAAAAAAAATCCAGTACCAGATGGATTTACAGCACAATTCTACCAGATATTTAAAGAAGATCTCTATCCAATACTACTTAATTTATTCAAAAAGATAGAATCAGAAAGAGAACTTCCAAGTTCCTTCTAGGAAGCCAGCATTACTCTAATACCCAAACCAGGTAAAGATACAACCGAAAAAGAAAACTGTAGACCCGTAGTCTTAATGAACAAAGATGCAAAAATTCTCAACAAAGGGGCTGGAGAGATGGTTCAGTGGTTAAGAACACTGACTGTTCTTGCAGAAGACCAGGGTTCAAATCCCAGCACCCACATGATGGATAACAACTGTCCATAACTCCACTTCCAGGGGCTCTGACAGCCTCTTCTGTCCTCCATAGGCATTGCACGACATGGGTGCACTTACCTACATGCAGACAATACTCGCATACACATAAAATAAAAATAATAAATAAAATATTTATAATAATTTTTTAAAACTCTCAACAAAATACTTGCAAACCACATACAAACACACATCAACAAGATCACCCACAATGATCAAGTTGGCTTTATTCCAGAGATGCAGAGATGGTTCCATATACTAAGCCAACTCCTGCCTCTAGGTTCCTGCCCTGAGTTCCTACCTTGGGCTCCTGGATGAACTGTGACCCAGGATATGTAAATTAAATAAACCTTTTCTTCCCCCCTCCCCCAAAAAGAGAAAACTATAGACTCATAACTTTAATGAACATAGATGCAAAAATTCTCAAGAAAATACTTGCAAACTGCATACAGACACACATCAAAAGATCATCCACCATGATCAAGTCAGCTTTATCCCAGAGACACAGGGCTGGGTCAATATTCACAAGCCAATAAACATCATAAATCATATAAATGGACTCAAAGTCAAGAACCACATGGTCAGAAGGCCTTTGACAAAATTCAGCATGCATTTATGTTCAAAGTCCTAGAGCGAACTGGACTGAGGGAACATACCTCAACATAATTAGAGCCATATGTAACAAACCCACAGCCAGCATCATTCTAAATGGAGGAAAACTGGAAGTAGTCCCATTAAAATCAGGAACCAGAGAAGGCTGTCCACTATCTCCATTTGTTTTTAACATAGTGCTTGAAAGTCTTGCAAGAGCATTAAGAAAAGAGAAGTAAATAAAAGGAGTAATAATAACTAGAAAAGAAGAGGTCAAATTATCCCTTTTTGCAGACAATATATTATATCTAAGAGGCACCAAAAATTCCACCAAAAAATCCTAGAAATGATTCACACTTTCAGTAAAGTGGCAGGTGACTAAATTAATCTACAAAAGTCTTAGCTTTGATGTATACCAATAATAAGGAATCAGAGAAAGAGTATATGGAAACAGTCTCTTTCACAATA
>NW_008334084.1:57092-58626 GCF_000622305.1 Nannospalax galili | reverse complement strand
GACTCCTTATATCTGAAAAATCTCCAAAAACCATTTATAGATTCAATGCAATGCCAATCAAAAACCTCATGACATTCTTCACAGAATTGGACAAAATCATCCTAAAATTCATATGGAAGCACAAATGACCTTGGATAGCCAAAGCAACCTTGAGCACTAAGAGCAATGCTGAGGGGATTACTATGCCAGATTTTAAACTATATTACAGAACTATAGTCATGAAAACAACATGGTACTGGCACAAAACTAGACCCATAGATCAATGGAACAAAACTGAAGACCCAAATATGAGTACACGCAATTTCAGCCACCTGATATTTGACAAAGGAGCCAAGAACATTCACTGGAGGAAAGACAGCATGTTCAACAAATGGTGCTGGCAAAACTGGATCTCCACCTGTAAAAGAACAAAACTAAACCCCTATCTTTCACTTTACACAAAAGTCAACTCAAAATGGATCAAAGACCTGAATGTAAAGCCTGAAACTCGGAAACTGTTAGAAGAAAACATTGGCAATAACCTACAAGATATAGGTGTAGAAAAGGATTTTCTAAACCGGACATCAATTGCTCAGGAAATATGGTCAAGAATCAACAAATGGGACCTCATTAAACTAAAAAGCATCTTTACATCAAAGGAGGCAGCCAGAAAGTGAAGAGAAACCCCATTGAATAGGACAAAATCTTCACCAGAGACACATCTGACAGACATTTAATTCAGAATATATAATGAACTCAAAAAACAAAGGATCAAGAAAGGAAGTAACCCAATTAAAAGACGGCCTAAGGAGCTGAACAGAGAGTTCTCAAAAGAAGAAATAAAGACAGCTAAGAATCAACTTAAAGGTGTTTGGCACCATTAGTAATTAGGGAAATGCAAATTAAAACCACTTTAAGATTTTATCTTACTCCAGTCAGACTGGCTAAGATCAAGAGAACATATAATACCAAATGTTGGAGAGGATGTGGGAAAAGGGGAACACTCATCCAGTGCTTGTGAGATTACAAACTTGTTCAATCCCTATGGAAAGCAGTGTGGAGAACCCTCAAAAAGCTAAAAATGAACCTACCATTTGACTTCTTGGCATATACCCAAAGAACTCATCCTATTGCAGAGACACTTGTACATCCACGTTTGTTGCTGCTCTTTTCACAATAGCTAAGAGATGGAAGCAACCTAAGTGTCCCTCAGTTGAAGAGTGGATAATGGAAATGTGGTTCATTTACATGATGGAGTTCTACTTAACAGTAAAGGAAGATGAAATCATGAAATTTACAGGTAAATGGATGGAACTAGAAACTGTTATACTAAGTGAAGTAACACAGACTCAGAAAAAAAATCGACATATGTTCTCCCTCATATGTGGATCCTAGCACCAAATCCTTATAAGTGATTATATATGCAGACATAACTTCAGGAACCAGGACAATGAAAATGAACCAGGGAAGTAAAGGAAAAGAAAGAACCTGAGAGGGAAGAACAGTAGGAAACAGGCCTTAATAAGGGAGATATGAATAAAAATTGGGTTATTTA
>NW_008334084.1:43360-56122 GCF_000622305.1 Nannospalax galili | reverse complement strand
AATGCAAATTAAAACCACTTTAAGATTTCACCTTACCCCAGTCAGACTGGCTAAGATCAAGAAAACAAATGATACTAAATGTTGGAGGTGATGTGGGGAAAGGGGAACACTCATCCACTGCTGGTGCGGGTGCAAACTGGTTCAGGCCCTATGGAAAGCAGTGTGGAGAACTCTTAAAAAACTACAAATGAACCTATCATTTGACCCAGTTATATCATCCTTGGCATATACCCAAAGAACTCATCCTATTGCAGAGATACTGGTACATCCATGTTTGTTGCTTCTCTTTTCACAATAGCTAAGAGATGGAAGCAACCAAGTGTCCCTCAACTGATGAGTGGTTAACAAAATGTGGTATATTTATAAAATGGAGTAAAGAAAGATGTAATAATGAAATTTGGATGTAAATGGATGGATCTAAAAACTGTTATACTAAGTGAAGTAACACAGACTCAGAAAAATGAACAATGTATGTTCTCCCTCATATGTGGATCTTAGCACCAAATCCTTTTAAATTCCAGGTCCTTTTAATAAGATGATGCTATACAGCAGTCCCTTCTGCACAAAATAACTACCATCATCACAATTTCAGCTGAGCCTGATCGCTAAACATCATCACAATTAGGCCTGTTGCCGGTTGTGCTCATTCATTAAAGGAGGGCCACGCAGGGTCACTGGACTTCATCGCATTATCCAGCCACTCTTCCCAGCCAACTGAATGTAATTTGACCCTAATCACACATGGCCTCCTGGATTTGGGGAGGGCTAAAGTATACAGTCTGGGGAAGGCTAGGAAGAGAAGACATGACCCATGCTGGGTAAAAGCTTTCCAGTGTGCATACCCTCAGGTCATACATATATCTCAGCAACCCCTCAGTTATCTCGGTAAGTAAGCTCAATAAATTCATTGGTTCCCCAATAAAACTTTAAACAAACATTGACTTGACACTAGAACCTTAAAAGGGAATAAGCATTGCTTAGCATCCCCAGGAAAAGAAGTCTCGCAACAGATGGAAAATTTGTTAATGTTATTATGTCTCATAATTATTTTTTAAAAAAGAAAATGAGAATGTAAAAGATGTTAAAAGGATATGGCAATGAAGACATTTTCCAAAATAGACAGAAAAATTGGCTAAAAGTCAAAATGTCCTTGGGCCTGTTAGCAACACACTCTGGTTCCAAAGGCCAAAAATGTCAAAATGTCAAAAGTATTTGGGAGCTTGTATATAATCTTTAAAATATTTTAGGTTTACCTCTTCAGAGGGGGGAATGTTGGAGGGGAGGGAGTGAGCATGGATTTGATCAAAACACCTTATATGCATGTATGAAATTCTCAATAAAGTTTTGCAAAAGTTAAAAAAAATCAGTACAAAATTTTTTTTAATTTATTTAAAAAGTGCCTGAGGAAACACATCTGAGGTCCTCCACATGCACACACACACACACACGTTTATCTTTATCACATGGAACTCTAATCTCTATTTTCACCTAGGACAAAAATAGTTGGCCCAAAGGTACTAACTTTATTTTATGCCTCGTTAAATAAATCGTTACTTACACTTTCAAAAAATGTTCCATGTTATGAAAAAATATTCTTATCCTCCACCTGATAAACTATTCTAAAATCTTGAGGGATAAAAATGATGAGATGGGCCAGTCTCCCTGAACTAATGACAGTCATTGGGGGCACATAAACAAAGAAGCATAGTTATGGAGGCATACTCCATCCCTTGAGGAAGACAATGACAGTTCTCTAGCCAGTAAATTCTTAAGGGTTTAAAATGTCCTAGGGAGGTAGTACCTGAGAAGCTGCCTACAGCAGGGATTGGTATTGGGACAGAGCATTTTTGGATGATGGAAGACCTGATATCATGACTTAGGAGCATGAATAAGGACAGGGCCAAGAGATGACATGTAATACTTAAAGGCACTCGTGCAAAGTGGGTGGGGTTGAGACTGGGAAGGCAGAGAGGTACACATAAGCAGATATAAGACACCAGAATAAGGAGTTTGGTCAGTATCCAGGGCAAATGGGAAATAATTTCTAAAAAGGAGAGAGGTCAGGAGTAGATGTACAGTTGGAAAAGTCACGCTTCACTGGAACTTACCACAGTATCAATTAACTTCTCTGTTTTCCTCTAGAGTCCAAGCGTCATGAAGGTCCAGACTCTCTGTAATATTTGTACTAATGGAGCCATCATTGCAATCCTGACATAACATGTGGAGGACGTGTCCCTTCCCAAGGTACATCACCTCACAGCTGGTCTACCTCTTTGTCTGCCACCATGCTCTCTTTTGACACTTTCTGAGCCACAGCTTCTAGAAGCACCACCCTGCCTTGTCCAGTACATTCCCTACATGCTCACCTTGGACATCTGGGTAGAGGGCCATGTAGAGCAGAGCCCAGCGCAGTGTCGTTGATGTTGTCTCTGTTCCAGCAAAGAAGAGGTCCAGTGTGCTGCAGATGAAGTTTTCTTCATTGAAGCTTATAGTAGTCTTGTCTGAGTACTGGAAAAGACAGTGAGTGACAGGAACTGAGCTGCTCTACTGTTCTTTCTCTGCCAAGATGCACCTAAATCCCCTGGAAATGTGAGCCAAAATAAATCTTCTGTCTCTTAATTTGTTTCTTCCAAGTAGTTTCACATGATCCAGAAATAACAAATACATCCATCTGGTTGCCTTCCAGCCTCTTGTATCGTGGGGCAAAGGAAGTCAAACATTCCCTCCATACCTTAAGCTCTAGAATTCAGCTCAACTTTGCTTGTGTCCTGCAGTGGGGCTTGAGATGGAGTGGGTAGCTGGCCTTGGACTAATCTGTACAAAAGTAGAACTCAAGTTTAATTGCTACTTTCACTTCATATATAGCCCATTGACACGTGGGAAAATGGCAATGGGTGGGTGGACATAAAAAGACAGTATCTGGCATTATCAGGTCCTCATGCCCAAGGGCAGAGAACTCTTTGTTTCTAGTGACCACGGTAGTCCTGAGTCAATGTTATCATCTACTTCAAAATACTACTCCTGTTTTTTACTCCCATGAGGTGTATTAAGCAATGATCTACAAAGATGTCCATATTTATCTTTGGAACCTGTGGAAGTCATTTGATATCGTAAAAAGACTGTAGATGTGATTAATTAGAGAGGGGGAGATTATCCTGAATTATCCTTAAATTGGGGCTACAGGGTCAGAACCAGAGAGATGAGAAGTAAAGATAGAAGCCAGGGATATAAGAAGAGAGGGGTGCTACAGTCTTGGTACCGAAGACAGAAGAATGAGCCACAGTAAAGGACATCAGTGTCTTTGAGAGTCTGTGAGAATCATGGTAATATTTTTACAGTCCCCAAAAGAAGTTCCTATGGCCAATAAGAATACAAGGATCACCCTGAAATATGAGAGAAAAAAATTGTGCTGTATTAAACCCCCTAGCATCATGGTAGCCTGTTGAAGGATCAACTGGAAAGAAACCACTACATCTTCTGAAAAGGAAGACACAGGTGGCACCTTCCCACCTTTGTCATTTCCTTGAGGAGCGCGTCAATGAAGTCCCTCGGCTCATCAGGTTTCCAGTCTCTTTGGTGGTTTTTGATCATATCAGAAAAAAAAAAAAACCTTTTCAGTTTTTCCCAGTCTCTGAAAACTATTTTGTATGGTCCAGGAAGATACTTCATTATCCATGGAAAAATAGTGTAGAGCTAATTGTTAAAAATAAGACACCCATGAAGACCTCATGGTGCCACTTTCCCACATTTCAATACAGTCCTGTCTTTCTGTTTCTTACTGTTAAATTGTGGGGCCATCTTAATCCCCGTTTCCTTTCCAGGCATTTCAGCTCTTCCATGCAAGCTATACTGCACCTCAGACCACTTGTCATCAGCCCACTTCTTTTCCTTGATGGTACCCAGCTGCACCTCTACTACCTGGATGCTGTCATAGCATTCGATAATTTTCATGATTCCACTCTTAATGCAGGTCATTTTGCAAATAGTTTCTAGAAAGAACATTAACTAGTGTGATCACATAGTTTCACTTCTTGACTTTCTCTCAGTCTGCAAAGACTCTTCTCTCTACTCGCAGTCTGACGTTATGCTTTGCACCAGTAGGCCCTATAGAGATGGAATCTTCCAATCCTCGGTCTTTTCTATCTGTTTTTCTGCACAGTCTAGCCACACAGTGGCCTCTGTGATCATTTTGAGGGCCTTCCTGTTTCAGCAGTCTGACGTTATGCTTTGCACCAGTAGGCCCTATAGAGATGGAATCTTCTAATCCTCGGTCTTTTCTATCTGTTTTTCTGCACAGTCTAACCACAGTGGCCTCTGTGATCATTTTGAGGGCCTTCCTGTTTCTCACCTTTGTGGTTGATACTCCTTGTGATAGAAAACATGTCTGTGACACTGTGTAACCCCTACCCCCTCATGTCATGAAGGTACTGCTGAATGCCACCTCCTTGGAGCTATGTTAGGAAACATATCTAGTCGTACTTTGAATTTTTGATGCCTTTAATATATCATGGAGAGGTGTTTTTTTATTTCCTCAGATCTTGTTTATTTTTATTTTTCTCAGATCTTGTAGAATCAGGTTCTCTGCTTTTACCTTATTGGTCCTGAGGATGAAACTCAGGTCGTCAGTCCTGGTCACATGGTAGTTCTAGTTTCAATTATGTGAGAAACCTACCTACTGTCTTCCACAGTGCGTGAACAATTTTAAAATCCCACCAAGAATAAATAAGGTTCTTTTCCCCCTATATCCTCAACAGCTTTTGTTGTCGTTTGTTTTCCTGAAAGCAGCCCCTCTGACTGAGGTGAGAGAGCATCTCAAAGCAGCTTTAATTTGCATTTATTGACTGATAGGATGATTTGGAGGAGGTGTTTAATTTTACAGTTCTTTATGTATCCTGGCTATTAAGTCCTGTCTCATATACCTTTAACAAAGACCGTTTGTCCATTCTGTAGACTGTCTATTCACTCTGGTGACTGTTTCATTGCTGCACAAGAGTTTTGTAATTTTCAATAATCTAATTTTTCAGTTCCTAGGATTATTTCCTGTGTTACTGGAGTCCTGTTCAGAAAAACCTTGCCTCCTGCCTTGAAGTGTTTTGTCTGTGCTTTCTTCTAGCTATTTCAAAGTTTCATAACTTACACTAAGTTCTTTGAACCAATTTCATCTGATCTTTGTGCAAGGTGCGATATATGGCTCAGGTTTCATTCTTGTACACGTTGGAGATTTAGTTTCCCCAGCACCGTTTATTAAAGAGATTGTCTTTCACAAATGCGCATTTTTGAAAGCTTTGTCAAAAATTAGGTGGTTATGAATATGTAAGTTTATTTTGAGTCTCTATTTTATTAACCTGACCAGTGGAGGCCAAAGGTGGCAAATCCCTTGGGAACTGGAGTCATACATGGTTGTGAGCCACCAGATGTGGGTGCTGAAAATCAAACCAGGATTCTCTACAAGAGCTGACATGTACCAAGGATTCTGTCAGTTCCTGAGATGTCAGATTGAAGACTAGGCTTTAAATTCAGTAATGTGTTTAATGACCTCCTTTGTGTATCTAGCGGCAGCACTTGTACGACAAGGACATGGAGGTTCATTGTTAAATCTTCAATGCCTCGCAAAGTTCAGGACCCAAGACAAGTGCTCAGGCCTTTAGTAAGTATTTGTTTAATGAATTAATGCACCATAACACCCTGCACATACCCCAGGAAGTGCCCACCTTTCTCCTCTCCTCTGGCCTCCACAAGGTAGTGGGCCTCCTCCTAAATGCACTGCTCTAAGCTCTTCCTTCCTAATCCAAAGTTCCTCAGTGTCATCAGGGTGAACCCTCTTTGCTCCTTCCATGTCTGTCCATTAGAAAAAACCAATCCTGGAAAAAAGAGAGTCAGTGGTATGGCACTGTGATTCTAGTATACAACACTTGACAAACTATAGAATTATGGGGAAAAGGGTCAATAAGGGACCTGACACCAGTGTACAGAAACAAGTCCAAAGCAAGGAATATAGTGGCTCAGTTTTTCTGGTAGCTTATAATATTATACACTTAAGTATTTCTTATGTATTATATCATTTAGTACTCTCAGAAAGTCTATAGGCTTATTACTAACCAGGTTTAGGCCCATTCCACTTGATGGAAAAACTGAGACACAAGAAGTAAATTTTGAAAAGAAATATAGGTAGTAGTTAACCAAATGTTGATATTTGAGTCTCCCTGGTTTCTAAAGTCACACTTTGAATAGTAGCATGCCCGTTGACAGAATTCATAACTTTATTCCTGAAACTCCCAATAGAAACACACGCCACAAATATCCTTATCACCTCTCAGTCTTCCTCTTTCCATTATCCACCTCTGTGAATGTCACCCCTATGGGACTCCCCTCAGCACCCCATTCTGTTTGTGTCTACCTCACCATGTCAAGTTTGCTTCCCTCTTGAATGACTTTGGTCCATGTGGCACCAATGCCACCATCTTCATCTAACCTATCGTCATCTCTTGCCATCTTGAGTGTTCAATTTTCCACATTTTCTGACCTAAAATGATGTTTCCTGCTACCTTTCTGCTATTCTTTTCATGGTTTCCTAAATGAGCCTTAAACTATGTAGTGTAAGAACTTCTCAACACCATTCAAGAGCTTTCCATGATGTTAGGATGAAAACCAAGAGCTGGGATGTTTATGGCTGACCCACCAGCTTTGTGTCCATGTTTTTATGTCCTTTAATTATCATTCTTGCCATATGGGATGGCTTTCAGCTCCTAGAGGCCCCTGCTTTTCTTGTCCTTTCAAAAATTTTCTATTAACAATAACAGTTTGTTCATGTTATCAAATGCATACCATTAACTTACAGAGACTTTTATTGAATTCCAAGACAACTTAGGTATCTTGGATAAATTCCTTCTGCCCTTACCATGGCAGTACTTTATGATTTTAATTAGTGTAGCTAATTGATTTAAGTCTTTCTCGTTCCATAGTATGTGTTATGTAAGAACAACGATTTTGATGTATTCCACCCAGTGGTATTCACTTATGCCTAGGACTGTGTTTCTCATAGCAATATCGCAGCAAATAGATATAGTATTAATTGATGACTTATTAGAAGAGCAATTAGAAAATGTAAAATGATGTTTTCTTAGACTGGCAGATTTTGAGTTCTATTTTCAATTTTCAAACATTAACTGCTTAAGGATAATATCAAATATTCATGCTAATCTATTCTAATGTTAGCCAGAGGGTTAGTGATCTCTATGTGGCATGGCTTTAATGACCTACTATAAGGTACTACAAGGTCAAAGAGAGAGCAGCAGGAGGAGACTCACACCTGTTTTCCTCTGGCAGGGGCTTGGAATTGGGAAATGGAGTGAGAGTACAGTGTCTCTAGCCATGGTCTCATGCTGTGCTTGCCTCCTTACCAAGGCATCTAGAGTTAGTTTCGAAGAACAGGTGGTTTCTTCCAAACTTTTATTATGGACAACACTGTACGTCCCGTGATGGGTGCTTTCATTCTGGACATATGGCCTCCAGCTTCCTTTAAAGATGACATTTCACAGTGGAATTGGCATATAAGAGTGTTGGATAATTAAAGCCACAGAGGTACCTTTAACACATCATAAATACAGAAATTCACATCTTATGTTGCTCAAGAAACCTACCATTTTTATTAAAGATATGTTCTCAGATAAGGGTGACTGGGCGGCTCAAAAGCTTTTCCTCCAAGTGAGTGAAGACTTCTTTGATTAAGGTCAGTCCACTTATAACCACTGTAGACATGCTACCAATATCCAGGCTAATAATGTTCCCATATTTCTTCACATACTGAAAAAAATATGTCAATAGCCACAGTTGAATGTGTACATCTTTGTGTGTAGCTAATGGGAATCACTGAGAAGTTTGTATGATCACGGGAGTAGAAAGAGGCACCTTGGTCTCTGTAAATGTTCCTCAAAGTCTTTTTTCTTCCTCTGCACTAAACTCAAATTCATTTCAAAAATAGAATTTACTCTATAAAAATGATTGATGAGTCATTATGAATCCAGGGTATATCTACTGTGTATCACTAGAGGAAGCCATAAGGACATAATTTTCAACAAACAAGAAAGGTCTGTGATGAGAATCATCCTAAAGTCTAGTGAACTCAGAGATAATGACACATCTGATCTCTCAAAAACTAAGGAGATTCTGTACATGTTTGGTGTAGCTTATATTGACTTCTTAGTAAATTACAATGTCATGTCTGTTTATCCACTGGATAATACCACCTACTCAACATTCCTAGACATGAAGTGAGACCTACAGTGAGGAGAGTCCATGCATTTGTGTAAGTGTGAGGTACCTGAATGTGATGGGAATGCTTTTGAATTTACCTCTTCTCTAGTAATCTCCAATTTATTTTAAGACGGAGATTTCATAAAACTCTCATTTCTGTATTTAGTCAATATGGGTAGTGAAGGCAGGGAATAGTACACATCTGGCTTGTTTAAAGCTTAAATATGTCTCTAAAAATTTGCTGTCATGAACATGGAATTCTTAGTAAATCAAAATATCTCTTTAGGCCAAGGAGAGTATCATGTCCCTAAGCCCCACTAGGTAGTGGAAGTGGAGTCAAGTCTGGGAGTAGAGAAATCACTGTAGCTCTAAAGTGATATAGGTTCTATGGTTGACTAGCTGTAGGCTCTTGGGGAAGTTGCTCTATATTTTGAGTGTTCAGCCCTCAGCTACGAAAGAGAAAAATTATTGTTCCCTCCAAGGGTATATGAAGAGGAATGAGAGCCGCGATGTGAGAATCCCTTTTTCTTCTGGTTCCAGACACCAAGCCACCCACCCACTCACTACATTTCTGATAAATGAATGAGCTCTGTTTGCAAAGGGTAGGGGATACAGATGCAGCGAACAAGGATAAGAACACACTGATCACAGACAGCCACACTCACTGAGTAGATGTATCTCTCATTTCACCTCATCAGCTTCATAACCATCCTGCTGTAATTAGGTTATTCTTCATCCATCCGAAAAGACAAGCAGGTTGCAGGTGAAACAATGTAGATAAGCAAAGTATTGCCTACTGGAGGGACTCTGCCAGGTGTTATGGAAAATATGAAGACAAAGACATGACTTTGAAATGCCCGTAGATCCTTGGGGTTCAGTTGGAGAGTGAAGAGCAGGTGGGAGGCTGAGGGAGAAAGAGTTTGGGAGAGGAAGAAGGAGGCAGAGAAAATGGAAAAGAGTGTCCGTGACATGCAGAGTGTGCAAGTTTGTGTAAATGAAGGTTGAATGACTGTGTGATCGGTATCATATTCTTTCCACCTGTGTGTTTGAGTCGGCCCTGTATGGACCCTATTTCTGCCTTTCATATGACTAGGTCATGTCTGCCCAGCAATGGTATCAAATTCAAGAATGGCTCAGTTCCTCCAAGTATCTTCAGTCTTCTGCCTCATCTCTATCTTAATGAACTCACACCCCATCACATGGATCATAGACACCTGGAATTATGTGATCCTTGTCAGACAGATGTAACGATGTGGTCTCATCACCAGTCTTCTGCCTCATCTCTATCTTAATGAACTCACACCCCATCACATGGATCACAGACACCTGGAATTATGTGATCCTTGTCAGACAGATGTAACAATGTGGTCTCATCACCGCGTCTTGAACTCACATTAAAAATAGAGCTTAGACTATACCGTCCTTTGCTTTTTGTCAAGTCTTTGCTAACCTCATTCATCTCTAACACAATCTGTTCTCTCTTGCACATAAGGGCAAAGCCAATAAGTATATATATTTTCTTTTAAGAGATGTCAACAATGGTGTGTACAAATCAATCAAATTTCTGATTTCATATCGATGCATGCCTAGAAGAGTTTTTTAGGTCTTTATGAGAAGGATTTCTTGGGGTTGGAGAGATGGCTCAGTGGTTAAGAGTACTGGCTGCTCTTATTGAGGACCTGGGTTCAATTCCCAGCACCCACATGATGGCTAACAACCATCTATAATTCTAGTTCTAGGAGATCCAATGCCCTCTTCTGACCACCATGGGCATGACCATCTATCTTCTGACCACCATCTATGCATGACATAGATGATTACATACATGCAGGCAATACAATCATTCACATAAAATTAAAAAATAATAATATTTTAAAGAAAGTTTTCTTGATTAATTTATAATATTCACCAAAAATGTCCTGGGAACAGCTGAAAATCTGGTTTAGGTTAAGTGACTCCTAACTGACAATGTACGCCACCTAGATTCTGTGCTTGTACTTGGGGGGGATTCAGAACTTTAAATCTACTGAATGAAGTGTGTGTCTTTTTTATGTTTTTTAAAATATAAATCAATGGACTTCTATTCATTAACAGCTACCCAAAAATTAAATTAAAGAAATCATTCCATTTATGTAATCATCAGTAAGTATAAAATTCTTGGCAATAATGTTAACAAAATATAACCTGAATATTGAAAACTATAAAATGTTGAAAAGAGAAATTATAGATTTACTAAATAAAGAAACATTCCATGTTTAGGTATTGGAGTATTGTCAAGGTGGCATTTTTTCCCAAACTGATTTATATTTTCTATTTTTTCTTCTTTTTTTTTTTGGTCTTTTTGAGATAGGGTCTCTCTGTAGCCCCAGCTGGCCTGGAACTCACAGAGATCTGACTGCCTCTGCTTCCCAAATGCTGGGATTAAAGGTGTGTGCCACCATGGTCAGCTTCTTCTTTCCATCTTTACTGGGTCTCTGCTTTTGTATATTTCTAGTTTAACAGATTTGGATCAATAAGTTTTATTTTGTTATCAACCAAGTGAAAATAGGCAGGTCAACTGACCTCCTCTTGTTGAGGACCTGGGTTCAATTCCCAGCACCCACATGGTGGCTGCTGGAGCTCTAGGCTTAAAATTCTCAAATGTACCAGATCTGTCTGACAATTTCCTTATGTGGATTAAATGACCCAGAGAATGTCAGGGAGTATGTCATCAGGCAGGTTATATTTTCCCTGCACATCACCAAATAAGTCATTTAAGAAACCAAAATAAAAATCAAATAGGTTAAAGAAGAGATGACCCAAAGGCTAAACAGGTATAAATTGGAAATAATAGGAAACAAAACCAGTGTATTGAAATAAAAGATTTTATAAAATTTAACAAAAGCAACAGGTGACAAGAAATTTAATAGTAGGAGCGAAATCCCAAATGGAGTATGAGAAAGCCAGGTGCACTGAGTAAACGTTTAGAATAAAGAGAAATTAGAAGCCAAGGTAGTGAGTGAAAGCACTGAAACTTGAAAACCAACAATGCAAACTTGAAAGAGCTTTCACTGAAATCTAAGTTCTTAAACTTAAGAAGTAACAAAAGAGAGACACCCAGAGAGAAAAAGAATAAGTGTATCAATCAACTGTCCCACCAACAGTAGATGAGAAGGTCTATCAGTCAGAATTCTTACAGTACTATGAAGTCTGCCATGTGTTTTGTGTGTGTGTGTGTGTGTGTTCTTAGTGAGCTCAAGAAATACATACTTTAATACATAATTCTCTGTTGCCTTAAGGTTTATAAAGTTTATAAAGTTTCCATGTCTCACTTTCAAAATATATGAAGTTTGGAATGTTAATAGTTCCCATCTTTGGGTTTATTGTCATAAATAGCCATAATAAGAGAACAAATAATGTTATGAATGCCATTTCATTTTTATATTAGAAGGTAATAGGAGCAATAATGGGATTGAGTGGCAGAGCCCAGAAAGTTGGCAGATGAGCTCATCAAGCAACCAGTTTACATGCTTGGCATGAAAAAATAAAAGTCTTCCTTGGACTTTGCTGATAAAAAAATATTTTGAAGAGAGGGGATGGTAAAAGACAAAGAAAAATAAAGAGAAGAAAGAGCAACCCACAGCATGTACTAGGCAGATTGGTGGTGTCTTGAAATTTATTGACTAATCTTATAACCATCCTATAAAACACCCTCAGTTTTGAGAAAAACAGGTCCATCGTTTTCGTACATATTTAGCAGACATAAATTTTGGGCTCTTCCAAAACATTCTCCAGACCTCACCCTGGGATGAAGATGGTTCCTTCTGTTCCTCTGAGTGATGAAGCGGACTACTGTCTGGCCACATGACTTACTGCGGTCACCACCAGCGGTGGCCGCTCCTTCGTTCTCACGGGCATCGAGGCCGCTCCTCCGCTTGCCCTGGGCTGAGGCCGCTCTTCTGCTCTCCTGGGCCACTCTTCTGCTTGCCCAGTGCTGTCTTCTGTCATTGCCACTTCTACCCGGTCCCAGACCCCAGGGCTGGTGAGGAGACTGTGTCAGCAGACCTGCATTCAGACACAGGAGACCAGGTTCAGTGACACAGGTCTGCTTTAGTGCAGGAAGGCACAAGCTTATATAGGGATAGTGGTCCAATCACAGCACAGCATGTAGGATACCTTATTAGCATAACAGGTTTAGCGACCTATCACAGTACAGCAAGTAGGATACCTTATTAGCATAACAGGTTTAGCGACCTGTCACAGTACAGCAAGTAGGATACCTTATTAGCATAACAGTCTCAGGATCCTATTAGCATAACAGACTTTATGTCCTATCACAGAATAGCAGGTACAATGCCTCATTAGCATACTGGATTTCAGATTACAGAGCCTGGATTCCTGGAAACCATATTACCCTGACTGTTGAAATATCTAAGTGTTACAATTTTGGATTCCAAGGGTGGTGATTAGGGAGTGGCAAGCTCTAGGCATCAGTCTCATGATCTGCCAATGGGAGCAAATGTCACAAGG
>NW_008334084.1:31131-40596 GCF_000622305.1 Nannospalax galili | reverse complement strand
GTGCTGTGTGCTGTGAGTGCCTGGTAGTAGGGGGTCCAGACATTAGAAGGAAGCCTAAGTGTACCTGACTGGTGCTTGACTTGGGCTCTGTGGGAGCTCCTGACTAGATGAACTGAAGCCATCAGACATATAAAATCTGGAAAAATAGTAACATGGAAAGCCAAAACAGTATGTTCCCACCAAACTCCACCAGTCCTAGGGAAGAATTCTATAAGGAGAGCTTCCTAGAGAGAACCCAAGACACAGAATTTAAAAGAACAATCATAAGCATAATCAAGGAATTCAATGAATTTAAAAAACACACACACACACAAATCAAAGAACTAAAAGAAGACAGGGCTAAACTTCTGACTGAATTCACAAAGGAGATAGAAATTGGAAGAAAACTCAGGCTGAAATGAAGAAGGAAGTGAAAAACTCAATAAGCCAATTGGAAATAACAGGAGAAATTCTCACCAATAGAATGAATGAAATGGAAAACAGAATATCAACACTGTAGATAAAGGATAGCCTGATCAAGCAAAGATTATGAAAAATTTTTAAAAAGCAATAACACAGGAATAGAATATGCAGGAAATGTGAGACACCATGAAAAGACAAAATCTATGGCTCATAGGCATAGAGGAAGGAGAAGAATTTCAGGTTAATGATATTGACCAGATCTTAAACAGAATTGTAGAAGAGAATTTCCCAAAATTAAGGAAAGACAACCCCATACAAATACAAGAAGCACATAGAGCACCAAATAGATAGTACCAGAAAAAAACTCCCCATAGCATAACACTAAACATACAGAACAAAGAGAAAATAATAAAAGCTGCAGAAGAAAAAGAACAATTCACATATAAAGGAAAACCTATCAGAATTACAATTGACTTATCAATGCAAACTATCAAAGCCAGAAGAGACTGGACCAAAGGATTCTCAGTTCTAAATGACCACAGCTGCCAACCCAGAATACTTTAAACAGCAAAAAATGTCTATTACAGTTGAAGGGGAAAGAAAAATCTTCCATGACATGAATAGTCTGAAAGAACAAAATCAGCCCTTCAAAGAATTCTTTTTTTAATTTTTTTAATTTATTATTTTTATTTTATGTGTATGCATGTATTGCCTACATGTAGGTAAGTACACCCATGTCCTGCAATGCCTGCGGAGGTCAGAAGAGGCTATCAGATTCCATGGGACTGGAGTTACGGATAGTTGTTAGCTGCCATGTGGGTGCTGGGATTTGAACCTGGGTCTTCTGCAAGAGCAACCAGTATTCTTAACTGCTGAGCCAACTCTCCAGCCCCTCAAAGAATTTTTTAAGTAATACAAAGAATGGAGAAAGGAACTACTATACCGCAGGGGCAACAGACAGAAACTAAACGAATGTATAATTGTGGAAACACAAAATAAGACAAAGAATGCAAAGAGTAATCAAAATGATCGCAACCAACACATATCTTTGAATAATAACTTTAAATATCAATGAACTAAACTCCCCATTCAAAAGACACAGGCTAGTTGAATGAATTAAGAAAGAAAATCCATCCTTTTGTTGTCTGCAAGAAACCCATCTCACCTTCAAGGAAAGGTACCATCTTAAGGTGAAAGGATGGAAAAGAATATTTCAGGCAAATGTCACTAAGAAACAAGCAGGGGTTGCACTTCTAATAGCTGACACAATAGACTTCAAACTAAAACTAATCAGAAGAGATAAAGAGGATCACTTCATTCTGATCAAAGGAACAATTAACCAATTCTGAACATACATGCACCAAACTCTGGTGTACTCAAATTCACAAAACAGTACTATAGGACTTTAAGACACAGAATAACCCCAACTCATTAATAGTAGGGGACTTCAATACACCACTGTCTCCAGTAGATAGGTCAGCCTGACAAGGAATAAACAGAGAGACATCTGAATTAAGTTAAATTAAATTAATTAAATGAAATAAATTAAATTAAATGGTAATAGGTCCAATGGACCTAACAGACATCTTCCCAATATTCCACCCAGGTGCCAAAGAATATATTTTCTATTCAGCACTCGATGGAACTTTCTCCAAAATTGACCACATACTGGGTCACAAAACAAGCCTTAACAAATACAAAAAATATTGAAATAATTCCATGCATTCTACCAGACCACAATGCAATAAAGCTTGAAATCAGCACTGAAAGAAGCCTTAATAACTACTTGAACTTGTGGAGATCAAACAATACACTCCTGAGTGATGAATGGGTCAAAGAAGAAATTAAGAAAGAAATGAAAGTATTCATGAAATTAAACAAAAAGGAAAATACAACACATCAAAGCCTCTGTGACACTTTAAAAGTAGTCCTAAGATGGAAGTTTATATCTCTAAAGTGTCTACATTAAAAAATCAGAAAGAGTACAGCCTTGCAACTTAAGACTCTGGAAAGACAAGAACAAATGAAACACAAATCCAGCAGATAAGAAGAAATAAAAAATCAGAGCAGAAAGAAGGAGCTCTCAAGAGAGGTGGGAGAATAGGAGAATGGTATTATTAAGGGAGAAATGAGAAAAATTGAGGCATTTTAAATGGGGAAACCACGGTGGAAGGGTTAGACAGTGAGAGAGATAAATAATGCATAGCTAGTTTAAAAAAAAAAAAAACAGAAGGAACCATATTAATTGAACAACCTACTGACAAATTATACATACAACTAGTTCAAGAAACAAAATATATGTCTAGTCAAGGTTTATCTGAGAACATTTGTTTTTTGCCCAAGCTTTATTTACATAGCGCATAGTAATTAAAAGTACCAGACTGGTGGAACTAACCTTCTTGGATGTTTAACAGCCATACTTTGAGGCCTATACTAATCTGGTCAGAGGGACATAAAGGATACTTTTTGCTCCTTGCCCTCCTAGGTCGACTAAGTTCCAGGGGACTATGGAGTATGGAGTATCTCTCAAAATGTCCTGTAACTATGGTGAGTTACCTGTCCTCTCGTTCAGGGAGGCCATGGAGACCCCGCCACACGGATTTGAACCAGTGTGCAGTCTACAAAGAAGAGGGTCAACACAGAGGAAACATCTCCTCCAGGCTTCCAAGTGAAGCCAGCCATGGTCAACCGGGTTCTTTGACTTATCTTCACATAGATGGAACTGGTAAAGGAGCCAGGGGCTTCTCCCAAGCCCATGTGACCCCTGAGGAACAGGTCCTCAAATGACCTTAAGAGTAACAATAAATTGGTTTATTTGGGCCAACTACATGGTCTTAAACACCCAAAAGGAAAGTATAACCAAAGACTAAAGGGATCAGTATATTTCTTTACGAGTCCATGTGTATAGCTAAAGGATACATAATAAGAAACAATGCCAGTCAGGAGATAGCTTCCTTGGAGTTGTTGGTCAGGGCGGCCCAAGAGACTCCCAGACAGTAACTGAGCATAGAACTGGGAAAATGAACAGCAGACCCCAATTTTATCTGAAGGATTGAGAAGCTAGAGATGTGGAATCTATGTTTGAATAACAAATTTCCAAATAATTTTACCTAGGTTGTGTAGTCCATTTTCTGTGGTTTGAGGTGAGTGAAGAGTTTGTGGTGTGATTAAAAATTCCCAGTGTTGTGCTGTTAACACAGTGGACAGTAACAGGGAAAACAGAGAATATGGGCTCCAGTGGTGGGGATGAGGCTATGGGAGGGATGCTGGTATAAGGATGAATAATATTGTTTATGATGTTTTTTATGACATACACACAAATTAAAAATTGAGTTATATTTGAGGAAGAAGCATAAAAATTTGCTTCATGTTAGTTAGTCAATATGAAAAACATTACCATTGAAAATCTACCTGACAAGTTTGTATCCATGCTCAGTTGCCAAGAATTTCAGAAATTATCCAACTTTGACAAGTAATAATCAGATATACAGAGATTAGAGATGCATGTGCAAACATCTAAGAGTTATTTGCATTAAAAATGAGTTTTCTGAGTTAAATTGTATATTCTAAAATGAAATGAAGATTTTTTTAAAGGTTATAACCTCATTCAATTTTATGTTTTATAGGGTATAATATATACTGAGTACAATAATGTATAACTATTAATTCAACACTTTGAACCTAAAAATTACAGCCAATTTTGAAAGAGATGTATCTTTGCTCTGGAAACTGTTATTGACTATGACAATGCTGTTGTAATGAAATGCTTCTACTAATTGTGTGGTTATTAAATCAATTTTTTAAAAAAGAAACAAAACAATACAAAGAATCAATGAATCTAAGAGCTGGTTCTTTGAAACACTACACAAGATAGACAAACCCTTAGCCCAGTTAACAAAAAGAAAGAGCAAATCCAAATCAACAAAATGATACCAAACTGGTGAGGATGTGGAGAAAGCAGAACAAGCATTCACTGCTGTTGGAATTCCAAACTCATGCAACCCCTATGGAAAGCAGTATGGAGAACTCTTTAAAACAAAAAACTAAAAATGAGCCTACCATACGATCAGGTTATACCACTCTCCTTGGTATACACCCAAAGGACTCATCCTATTGCAGAGATACTTTTATAACTGTGTTTGTTGCTGTTTTTTTCACAATAGATAAGAGATGGAAGCAACCTAAGTGCCCCTCAACTGATGGGTGGTTAAAGAAAATGTAGTACATTTACACAATGGAGTTCTACTCAGCAGTAAAGAAAGAAGAAATTCATAGGTAAAAGTGCATCTAGAAACTGTTATACTAAGTGAAGTAATACAGACTCAGAAAAACAAAAGACATATGTTCTCCTTCATTTCTGGAACCTAGCACCAAATCCTTATAAGTAAGTACATATCCTGATATAATTGCAGGAACCAGGAAAATGGAAGGGAACCAGGAAGGTAAAGGGAAAGAAGAAATCCTAGAGAAAAGAATAGTAGGAGACAGATGTTACTAAGGGAGAACTATGTAAAAAGGGGGTAGTTAAATGAGAGGGGGAAAGGGCTTTACAAAGAACTATGGGAATAAAGGGGAAGAAGGAGTTCACGAGAGGTGGGACCATAGCAGACAGAAATTATCAAGGGAGAAATGGTGAAAATAGGGGCACTTTAAATGGGGAGGGCAAGGAGAGAGGATAAGACAGGGAGAGAAAGAGGAGAGATAAACAGTGCCTAGCTAGTATAAAAAATACCAGAGGGAATAATATTAGTTCAAAAACCTACTGAAAAATAATACATACAATATGTCTACATGAGTCTGTGAGTATAGCTGAAGGCTACATAACAAGAAACAGTGCCAGACAGGAGAAACTTTCCTTTGAGTTGCTGGCCAGTATAGTCCAAGGGACTCCCAAAATTACACAGGCTATTGCCACAGTCCTTGATTGCCTCCCAGAACTTGATGGTAAGACTCCATTGATGAAGACAGGACAAACTTGGGACACAGCATTTGTAGCAACAGAGCTGAAACTGACCTAGAAGTCACCTCTCCTGAAGGCTAGCTCTCATAGCTTTGGAGAGCACTATTCATACTGCTAAGGGAGAACATCAAATGATGGTCTAACCCCGCTTCAAGCCCTAAAGCCACATCAAGGACCAACACAGCAAACAACATTGGTGTAGTAGTGTCACTTTTATCTTGAGGGTGATCAACAGCTACCTAACTGAACTTAAAGTACACTCAATGAGAGGAAACTCGTGTGTGGTACTGGAAACCTAGCCAAATACATATAGCTGGAGAGGTCATAGATCTTAGAGAAAATGCCAAGGCTGTCACATCCCTAGACAAATGTAATTTCTTACTGCGTGCAAAATATGTATCCTTAAATTTATAGACAAATATCCTAGGCACCACCCATCAAAGAAGCTTCTTTTTCAAGAAACACAGATATTTACAGTGTTCTACAACTTGTTACACACACGAATAGAGTGTCTGTGAGATGTTCAACCCTAAGTGGCACATCCACGATGCAACCTCTACAACTAAGGCTCACAGAACATAGAACAAGGGATGAAGAGAGCATTAACACATCCTTCAACTCTTAACAATGAAGCTCCCTCATACAACAGAGGCCCAGGAGTGCAAAAGGTCACAAATGGCCAAAACACAGAGGCAAAGAGTCTGCAGAGTGTAGGTCCTTGGACAGGACTCCTATATTAAAATCCACCCATCCAGGGCTCGGGGACTGTTGATGAAGAAGGGGACGGAAAGACTGTAAGGGCCAGGGAGGTGGTGCATGACCATATGGAAATAGTCATAAAGGCACCTGGGACTCTTCTCATAGGAACATACAGCAAGTGGTGTCAGCATGCACAAGACCCACAGGAACTTAAGCAAACAAAAACCCAACACAGAACTGTGGAAATGAACAAGCAGGCTACAATATTAATCAAAGAATTATTGGCAGCTGGAACAATAGCTAAAGAAAGTTCTTCAGATGAGAAAGGAAATTATAAACTGAGACATCAGAAATGAAGAAAGGAATAGAAAGAATTCATCAAGAGTAAAGGTGTCAGATAGTTATTTTGCCTTTGAGATCTAAGCTGCATTTGATGTTTAAAAGAAAATTAAAATAGTACCTGATGCGGTTCTCAGTGTATTAGAGGTAACTCCTGAGACAACTGTATTGCTCAGATGGAGAGAAAAGGGTTCTCCATGTTTGTAACATACCTGTACCTCAGTTCACACGGAAAATGGTATTAATGAAGTCTAACAAGCTACATAGGCATATTGTACAGTATATATGGACAGACAATACGAAGGGAAATGTTTCAAAAGAATGAAGATGAATTAAAGACAGAATGCTTTTGAAAATGCACAGTAAAGGGAAAATGGAAGACAGAAGTAGAGCAGAACTACAAAATGATAAAACTCTGGGCTCAGTGGCCCACAAACAGAAAGTCTTCCTTTCCAGTTAATGGAATGAGATAAGAATTCTTTTTAAATTCCTCATGTACATATGGTCTAAATGAATTCATTTCCAGCATTATGATAAAAGTGGGTTACAAATGAAAGAACTGTGAAACATAAGCTTTTCATATGCTAACCAAAAGAGAGCTCCTGTGGCGATATTTTATCAGATAAAGTTCGGGTGAGGAAGATTACTATGTATAAAGAACACCGATATAGGGTCAGTTCACCAAAAAGACCTGCCAATCTTAAATGTGTGCTTTGTACACACAAGAGATTTTCGAAAACAAGAAGAGCTCCCAGAAATGATGTAAAACAGATAATCTCCCAATGATGTTAGAGACTTCAGTGCATCTTTGTCAGTGATCGATAAAGTCATTGGGTGAGCAGTCAGCAAGGACATAGACGGCTCCAGCAAGGCTCAGTAACAAGAGAAATGGCATCTATAGAAAATTTCAGTCAAGAAGAACAGACACATTTTCCACTGGACAGGCACTGACAAGCGAAGCCGGGGCACTTACTACACATTTCTTAAAGCAACGTGTCAGCAGGTCCTTCATGTTTACAATTTACCTATGCTCCACTTCGGGTGGAAAATATTGTTAGCAACATCTGATAGGCTGCATATGCATATTTTATAATACAGAGCAGTCACTGGAAAGACAATAACAATGTTCCACAAGAACAAAGATGACTAAAAAGGAAATCCCTTGAAATGTGTCCAAGAAATACACAGAAAGGGGGGAAATGGAAGATACTCTATGATGTCATAAATCTACTTTGAGATATTTAGAAATTAAAATCATACACAATTGTCTGTAATGGAAACACACTAGAAATCTTTTATAGAAAGGTAAGAAAAACTGCAACTATTTGGAAATTGAACAGCCTATTTTGTAAAGGAGAGCACAGGTTTAGACGCTAACACTAGGGCCCAGTTGTCAGATTGCCAGCATCTGCCTTTGGACCCTAGCCTCCTGCCCAGGGTAGGGTCCCAGAATGTCTCTGGTCCTGCAGGTCAGGATTGGGGTCAGGACACAGGGCCCTTTTCCCTTCTTACCGGCTGAAGCATTAGGTGGAACTGCTCAAAGTCCAGCTGGAACAAGTTGCCTACAAAGGGCAAATGCCAGGGTCCTGGAGGGTAGCTCTTTGGGCGCTGGCTTTTGAGGAAGTCAGCAAGGAACAGGAAAGTGATGGCAGCCCCAGCAGAGTCCGGAGATGGAGCCTTGGCCAGAAGGCGGAAACCAGGGAGCCCACGGCCTGTAGCATGGCTGGGACCCCTGCAAGCTTTTCTGGGGAATAAAGGTCTGAGCTGGGGACCATTAACAGCATAGCTGCCTGTGAGCCCGCCCCTCTGCTATGTCCCCTCTCTCTGTGTGCCCCCAGTGCCCTTAGAAGTGAGATTAGCTAGCCTCCTTCCCCTACCGGCCCCTCCCCTGTAGGCTTGGACTCTGCCACTCCTCCCCATCACCACATTACTTTGTCCCTCCTGACTCACCCACAAAGCCCTCGGTCCACTCTGCCCCCTCGGCACTTTCACCCTGTTCCTTCTGGACCCAGACTCCCTGGCCCTACCCTTGAGAGCTCAGCTTCTTCTCCCCAAATGCTTCCTCAGCTGCTAGGTGCCAAGAGCTGGGTTCCCTTAAGAACCCACACGGAATGCGGTTTAGAAGCCTTGTCTAAGAGCTGTTGTTTATTTTGAAAGTTTTAAAAATTGCTTTCAGAGACCTTGTGGCCCTGGGGTTTGTGATTTGCCTGCATCCCAGACAGCATCGGAGCATCTGAGCTGGTTTGTACAGAAACTTCTGCAGTGACTGTAGCTGTCCTAGGAAACAGCGGCTGGCAGCAGCGCCCAACATTGCGGAACCCCAACTGGAAGGACAGTAGTGCTCATACCTTTTACAATAAGATGTCTTATTTGTACAGAGCTATGTACTTTGAAGAAATGACCCCCCCCCAGGTGCTTAGTCAACATTTATTAAACACCGTAGTGCTCACTCGAATTTTTTTTTTTTTTTTTTTTTTTTGTGGTACTGAGGTCTGAATCCGAGGCTCTATCACTGAACTCTATTCCTTCTTCCTTCCTTCCCTACTTCGCCTTCCGTCCTTTCCATTTTTGATTTTTTTCAAGAATTTTATTTATTTACAAGTGTAGTTTCTTCATTTGAGCTGCTTGTATCATGGTGCCCATATGGAAATCAGGAGACAAATTGTGGACATTGGTTCTTTCCTTCCACCATGTAGTTCCCAGAATGGAATTCAGGTCATCAGGTTTGGTGGCAAGTGCCTTAACCAGTTGAGTCGGCTTTCTGACCACAAATTTTCTTAAAATGATTTTCTTAAAAGCCCATAGAACAAAGAAGCTCAGTGAACCTCAATAAAAAATGGAGGCAAAGAAAACTATACTCCCAAATTTCATACCAAATTGTTAAGAGCAACAAAAATAAAATCTTGAGAACAGAGGATTAAAAACTCTTAATGTACAAGGAAATAAGATACAGATTACCATCTACCTTTCAACAGAAACAGGTGACTGAAAATGAAACTACAAAACAAGGGAATGACATGTTCAGAGAGCCAAACAAGAAGGAAAAACTGTTTACAAGGGACTCT
>NW_008334084.1:23451-30209 GCF_000622305.1 Nannospalax galili | reverse complement strand
CCTGTACATGGAGACACTAAGGACTGTAAAAAATACTTTTTGACCTAAGAACAAACACAGCAAAACAGCCACATCCCAAATCAACACAGAATGATATTCAGCTTTTGTATGTCAGTTATGAAGACACTGAGAAAGGAATTGGAAAGACAATTCTATTCACAAAAAAAACTCAAAAGAAATAAAATTCCAAGGAATAAATGTAACCAAAGAGTCAATAGACATCTATATTTAAAGAAGAATGAAATTAAATAAGGCAATAGAAAATGGAAAGGGCTTCCATGTTCAAGGACTGGGAGAATTAATACTATGAAAATGGTTATATTACTAATATTGACCAAGAGATTCAACACAGTGCTCATGAAAATTCTAATGATAAAAAGAAATAGAAAGGCAATCTTATAATTCAAATAGATGCAAAAATGGCTCCAAATAGCCAAAGAAACTGAATAGAAAGAATGTCGCTTAAGGTTTCATAATACTCAATTTCAACTTATTCTATAGAGCCACAATAACAAAATCAGTGTGCTAATGGGGCACAAAAACATGCGTGTAGAACAATGGACTAAAATAGAGGAACCAGAAATAAATCTACACAGCTACATATATCTGATTCTCAACAAAGGCACCAAAAACATACAGTGGAAAAAAGGCATAGCACATTTCAAAAACAGATTCTGGGAAAGCCAGACACACACATGCAGAATACTGCCATTACATATTTATCTTTCATCCTGTATCAAAATCAGAACAAAGCAGATCCAAGATCTCAATGCAAGACCCAAAACTTTGAAATCCCTGTAGAAAAGCCTAACAGACAAAGCACTTCAAGATGCAGGCATAGATAAAGACTTTCTGAATTGCACTCTTGTTCCTTGAAAAATAATTACAAGATCTCATGGAATTAAAAGGCTTCTGCACAGTGAAAGAAATAATTAACAGAATAAAAAGACAGCATATATAATGGGTGAAAATCTTTGGCAACTAATCATTCAACACGTGATTAATGCCCTGAATATTTCAAGACTTAAAAGACAAACAAACAAAACCACCAAGAAGACATGTAATCCAACCAATAAATGATGAATGAACTGAATAGATAGGTCTCAAAAAAGAAGTACAAATGATTAATAAATCCATAAAACAATGTTCACCATATTTATCTATGAAGGAAATGAAAATCAAAAGTGCATTGAAATCCTATTTTACCCAATTAGAAGGTTCTGTGATCCCTGAAACAGACAAACAGTATGTACTGCTGAGGAACTTTTACTGGACTGTTAGGGGCAGAACTTGGGCTATGGTAACCCTAGCAAGATAGGTTTGGCCAATTATCTTCAATAAGCCAATTAAACCCACAAGTAATATTGAACAACAGAAAAATGAGATTTATTCAATGTGCCCACAATGGGAAGAAGAAAATTGAAATTAAATGATCCATCCAAACCCATCTATGGCATCCTAACATGAGGTTTTGTTTAAAACAGACAAAAAAAGTTTGTATAACTCAACTGTCCTGGTCAAGGTGTGGTCCTGCTGGTCATTGATCTATCATTGCCTAGGCTCCAGCCTCTCCTACAAGGTAGTCTGACAGGTTGTCAGAACTGTGTGAAATCTTTCTAGAAGACAAGTTCCTTTTCTGGCTGGCATGAAGTTTCAACTTTCGTTTTTTCCCAGCATGAGATTTCATATGAAATTCTAATTCTTTGGGGACCATTTCTTCAACACCTTAATAGCCAAAGAAGTGGGTGGGATAATTGTGTCTCTTTACAACACCTTCATTCCCACCAATACAATTACAGAACTTTTAGGAACTATTGATAGATAGGGATGTAAATTAGCACATTCATTATGGAAATCAGTATAGAAGATTCTCAGAAATTTAAAAATAGAACATTTATGTAATACAACTCTATTACTCCTACATATACACCCAGAGGAATCAGTGCCAGCATGAATAGAAATGGCTGGATATTCATTTTATTGCAGCACTATTATTTATCATAGATGTTATGTTAACTTTTCCTGAGGAGAAATGGACAAGTCTATTCATCCTACACAGGATATCAACAGCAGATCAAGGTACATTTTGTGAACATATCTGATTCTAACAAAGTCCAACTTGCTGAACCATAGAGTTTGTTGGGCTTACTTACAGATTATGAGAGAGAGGGGCTATCTACAAGAGAGTGAGCAATACGAAAACAGGCACATCAATGCCAAATTTCATCCTGTCGTGGATGATGATCTCATGGAAATTATATCACAGAATAACTCCTTCAGTTACAAAATGTTGGCAATATGTGTGGAAAGAGTCCCAAGTGGAAAGGAAAGGCAACCAACTTTAACAGTTCAGATTGACCTTAGTCAAAGAGGAGTCTGCAGTATCCACACCAGCTGAACAGCAGGGGAGCTCAAGTACCTTTGTGTATATAAATGGGGTTTGGTTAGGGACTTTTGCTTAAGGTTTAGGGTCCACATCCAGTGCTCCCACCCCCACCATGAAAGTCTCCAAAGGATTTGTTTGCTGAGAAGAAACTGTTTTATGGTTGGGGTGTAGGGGGTGCTGGATGGGTTTGTTTGCAAAGCAAGAATTGCTTAGAATTGCTTTATGATTGGGGGGTGGTTAATGGGAGTCTCCTTTTAAGTTCAAGTTCCTCTTCCTATGTATTCATTTGCATCTGCAGTGGTGGATAGGAAGGGATAAGGGGCAGGACTCCCTGATGAGGGTCCTGTGACTCTCCCCTCTTCTATGTACTAAGGGGTGTCAATAGCTCCATTACCATTACCAGAGACTTGTTTACCACTGTATTTTTTTAATGATTAGTGACCATGGAATTCTCTAATCTGTCAATGGGTTGAACAAATTATGCCAGGAAAAAAAAAGACCACACTACAATATCTAAGATGTGGAATCAGCTTAGCTTCCACCAACAGATGAGTAGATTAAACACACACACCTTCAGACACACACACATACACACACACATACACACACACACACACACACACACACACACACACACACACACAGAGCATACATACATAATGGAGGCAGTCTCCAAAAACAAGAATGGTCTATTTTCCATTATATGTGGAGTCTAGAAAAAAAAAGACACATAGGAAGAGACTATTAGAAAAGAGAAGGGGATCAGAAGGAGTGTGGAGATGGGGTGAGAAATAATAGTGGGGCTTGGATATGGTCAGAATATGTTGTATATATGAAACTGACACAATGAAAATTATGTACATGTATATATGCTCAAAAATATTTAAAAAGAAAAGTAACGATGATAAGGAAGAAACAGAGAATTCAAGACAATGTAATATATGTATTTTGCAGAGACGTGATTTAGATAGTGTTAGATTTTAGGGATTGGAAAGAGAGATGGTAGGTTTGGGATGTCATTGAGATGAATTGTCCTTCAGGTGAGAGTGTTAAGAGAGTGTTATTAATGTCACAGATAGCCTGGCAAAGTTCTGAAGAAAGAACCTTCAGTACTGCCTGACAAGGAGTCAATCCATTCTAAGTTTTCTGAGGGAGGGCAGAAGTCCCACACCGGAAGACAAAATGTCTAGCTAATCAATAGACTATATTGTATGCATATGCTCAAGTTAACTCTGACCTTGGGCAACAGAAGAAGAAAGAGAATTGGCCCTTTTTGAGTGATTTGAAAAGAAAAAGTTTACAAGGTCACAGCAAGTTTCCTGTCATCATCTTTAAATGGCACCTTTCAAAGAAGAGTGAGATTGCAGGGGCGTATGGCCTGAGTGGTAGCACATGTCTTTTAATGGAAAGAAGCCATCCTGTGGAGTAAGTTTATCACGTCCCCCCAGGTTTCCTGTGCTGATCGAAGTGATAAAAAGATATTTGGCATCACATATGCTTTGGATGCCCATTCATCAGTGGGCACTAATAATATCAGTTTCTTTGCATATTTGTAGTCCCCCATTATCAGTTCCTCCAGGACTAGATTATAGGAGCTGAGGTGGAATGGCCCTGTACCTTCTTATGTTAATCACTAAGTGCCTGACTTATAGTACACGGTCAATACATATTTGCTGAACTGACTTGAATATATTATTAATGTGAGGCTTGATTTTAAGTTACAGATTTCTCCACTCTTATCAAGTAAAAGTGATTCCTATCATTTGATTTTCAATTTTTATGGAGATACCACAAGTATATGTGGGTACTGAGAAAGCAAAACAATTTTATTGAATAAAACGTCAGCTGAGTTGGTATATTGTAGGATTCTGTCATATATCCAAGCATAATCAGAATTTTAAAAAAATGAAGAATTTTCCTTTTACCAATCATTCTGGAACTTTATTTTAAGAGACTTAAAGTTCTTCCCTGATATCAGAAATCATTCTTCATCCATCTGTACTTAGTTTCTGACCAGCCTGGCCTGACTTCCATAAGAATTCCATCAAGTTTGTTTAGTTAGACCTGACGTTTTCTGTTGGTATTTTCTACCCAATAATCCATTCCCACTGCTCCTGCTACAACCTCCCAGAACTTTGTTCAGGACGCATTTGGGATTGAATCCAGTTCAACACAAACTTATATTTTCTAATTGTTTTTGAATAAAATGTTTGCCACTTTAATCACATTTCAGATCTGGATTTCTTTGACAGGAGGAATTTCCCTTAATTCTGTGACAACAATGCCAGACTCAGTACCATCCTGTGGGCTTATGCAGTGTAAGGCTTTCTTGGGTCCCAACAGAGCACTGCCTGGAGGGTTAATGAGCTTGAAAGGGGCTGAACTAGTACATGCCCAGGAACTGGGAGGGAAAAGCTCTGCAGAGCTCAAAGGTGCTGGTGTTGCTATGGTAAGGCTGGGAGGCTGAAATAGGTGGGTTTTCAAAAAACAGGGAGCTTGTGATGTAGGGACAATAGTTAGCTGAACATACTTACTCTGCTGGGGAATCTGAATACTATAATACTGTGTTGAGCATGAGGAACTAACTTAGGCAATAACTCAAGTGTGTAGCTATTAAACTCTAAATGATAATGACCGAATTGAGCCGAGGAAGGAATATTGAGAAGAATATTCATATTAAAATGACCAGAAAACTGGTGAGTCCTGCATTCAATTTTTTTGGAAGCCCACAGAAAGCTTGAGGGCTTTGTCATAATGTGTAGCTTGTCCCCACAGGATGGCAAGAACATTTCAGTGTTGAAATAGAGCAGCTGTGAGCCCTTACATGTGATCCTTAGTGGAGGAGCCGATTATCACTGCCTCATGGAGGGAAGAACATGGATCATCAGGCTGGCAAGTCCTGTTACTGAGGTTGCAGAAGAGGTGAATAATTCCTAGGTGATGGGGTGAAGGCTGAGACTGTGTAGTTGCCCTGTACTTGCCTGTAAATTAATCAGGGAACTTCCGGCTGAAACAGATGTCTTTGAATCATACATGGTTCTGTAAGCAGCCCCAAGAAACTGATTGGTTCACCAATCTGGAATTTCTGTAGTAGGTTGGTGCCCTGTCTCCCTGGGGTGAATAGACATAGGTGTTTCATATGGCTCCCCAGAAACATCATGCGGCAGGTAGAATGAGAATAAGGTGAGTTTTGCCTTGATCCTGAGTCCTGTGCCATCAAATGCAAATTTTCACAGTTATAAATCATGAACTGATGTGTCCCACATGACTGTTCCTGGGTGCTTCACTTTCCTTTTGGTGGTCAGTACAGAGGTTAGATGAAAAGACTTGAGAGAGCTCACTGTGACAACGTCTGGGCATGAGGAATGGAGTTCCGGAGATTCCTTTACTGCATGAGCTGCTTCCTCTCTGAAGAAGCCATCTTTACTACTCAGCTACCAAGCCAGACCCAGCCTCAGGTCTGTCATATCCTGGACCTTCCCCCGGTGCATGCATCCCAGCTATATCCAGCCAGGCATATCAGATAGTAAGGTGTGACCCACATGGATGTTCTGGGTCTTCTGTCTGATGAGTCCTCACTTTTCTGGTGCTTGGCTCAAAATTTGGGTCAGCAGGCTTGGGTGAATTCAAGGGGAGAAAAGATGAGCACTAAAGTAGAGTTCTGGAGATGTGTGCTTTGACAGTGGCTTCCTCTCCAAGGAATCTATTTTTGTTATTTAGGTACCAGGCTAGACCTTGCCACAGGCTTGTCATAGTCTATCATATTCTGGACCTGCCATACTGCTGTCTTGGTAGCAGCAGTCAAGCTATATCCAGCGAGACTTCCTTAAGGCTAAGGGCAATGTATGTTCCAGTCTCCGTCTCTGTTCTAAGACCCTCAAGTTCCTGGCTGATTTTAAATGTCCATTACAACATCCCTGAGTCAATGTCTCTTTGTAGGTGAGTCATGTGGCTTATACCTTGCGTGACAGACAGAAATGAAGAGGGGAGGAAATACTGGAGCTTCCAAACTAAGTGAGGAGTGCTGGTCATGAATTACATTCACAAATTTTTGTATATCTTTTGTTTGTTTTGTTTTGGTTTTGGTTTGGTCTCTTGTTTCAGCAAGCTGGAAAATTACTTTGTAGACCAGGTTGGCCTCTATCTCAGAGAGATCTGCCTTCCTCTTGTCTCCCAAGTGCTGGGATTGAAGGTATATGTTTGCCTAATTCCTGGTTGGGCAGGAAACTCATACTTTATACAATTTCCAATGAACTTAGAAAAAAGGAGACATCTTTTATGGGTGGAAATTTACATTAGGACTTGCAATCAACTCCTCCCCAAAGCTTCTGGTTCACTGTGGTTACAAGATGTTTGGCTTGGGTCCCACTGC
>NW_008334084.1:13204-23204 GCF_000622305.1 Nannospalax galili | reverse complement strand
AGATGGCTCAGTGGTTAAGAGCACTGACTACTCTTGCAGAGGACCCAGGTTCGATTCCCAGCACCCACATGGCGGCTACAAACCGTCCTTAGTCCAGTTCTAGAGGAATCCGAAGAAGCCCTCCTCTGACCTCTGCGGCATTGCACAACACGGGTGCCCTCACATACATGCGGGCAATACACTCATACATATAAAATAAAATAAAAAATAAAGAAATTGGAGAATGATTCTTGGTGAAAGTTCAATAGAGAAGCATTGAGATAGGTTTTATTTTTTAAAAAATCCTTTAATAACTGTGTACAAACAGCACAGATTCAGAGGCAGAGCTCTGAACAGCAACAACAGCCCACAGGACAAAAGAATTCCTTGTTCTCAATGTATTTCTAAAGACCAGTGATCTCCAAGTTAGTATAGCTTATGCCACAAGATATACTTACAGGTGACAGGTAAGGATGTGGGTTATAATTCAAGCTGTCTTGTACATGCTTTTCCTGCCCTGCTTGGGTCTGAAGTGCCTGTGTGCTCAGCAGACAGTGTCAGGGACTATGGGCTCTTTGTTGCTTTTTCTGGAGAAAAAGAGCCAGGTATTGTCACATTATTATGCCAACATATCACTATCTGAACCAAAGAAAAGCCTAACTCTTAAATATAGTTTCTAATAGTGGGTCTGAACTCGGAGGACATTCATTCCCGTAGATATTTCTTGGAAGTGTAGTGTCTCATGGCACTATAGTCATGGAACTGTCTGCTGGCACCGTGTCCCTGGAATTGTGTCTGGAGTCTGGCACCACACATACTTTTATTCAAAATGGTTTCTCCAGCTTCAACTGGGGAAGTACAAGCTTGGCTCCACTCTAATCTCATCAGATCATCTGACATTTTATCCCTACTTTTAGACCAGCTCAACTCATTCAAGGTTAATAGTTTTTTCCAGTCTCCACTGTGCTCAATGGAGATGGGTGGACCACTTTTCAGCACTTTGATATGTTAATTCTGAAGCACAGCCTCATTCATTCATTCATTCATTCATTATCTTTTTGGGTGCAGTACCAAATTGAGGTTGCCTACAAAATGAGATTTAAAAAAAAAAAAAGCCTGGGTCACAAGACAAAAGAACACATGATTTTGCTGGGGTTAATTAAGTCATTAGTCCAGATTATGTCCATTTACAAAAGTCATTCTCACATGGTTTCAGGGGGCCGTGGGTAGATCCCTTCAAAGCACCTGGCTTGTAAAGGGCTCATTCTGGAAAGTCTGTGATTTATCAGGCTCAGGAAATTATTAGACACACCAAAACAATGAAAGGATATAAGTCTCTCAGCTGAGTCCGATGAAGAGGCAGACACCTAACACTATAGTCATGAGGGCCACCACCAACCTGTCATCTGACCATACCATGATGTGTGTATCAAGGACCACAGGCAGAGGACTCCTGGCTGTCGAGGGGTTTCAGCTGGGCTTGGTCCCTACTGTTGGCCTGGCGTACTTGATTTGCAGTCTACACATCTTCCTGTTTACTCTCTGGACCTGCCTTCTATCCATCCACTGACTGTTTGAATGTGGTCCTGTCCCTTCTTCTCTGGCTGGACTCAGCTCTGCAGTGCTGTTCTCAGTCTTCTGACCCACAGTGTCCTCACTCACAGCCACCACTGCTTCTCACTTCTCCAGCTCCCTGGTGTTTGTTGTCTTATCAGTACAGGACTCTTCCATTCCTATGAGTTTCCAGCTTTGACTATTCAGGCCTTTTTGAAACTCCCTGAAACCCCTGCCCCTTAACCCTTTGTAACAGTCTTACACCTACTTATACACATTGGCTAAGGACTATTTAATGTGTGATCTGAGAGCTAAATTAGTAGCTATGTTAGGAATAATTTTTTTTAAAGTCTGTGTTTGCCTTGGCCAAAGATGTCAAAGAAAGTGGCAACATCTGGAAAATCGATACTGAATAAATCTTGACAATGTGGAAAAACACAAGCAAGTTCATCTCTGTTTCTAACAGTGTGCTCATGGAATAGTGCATGTGTGGCTGCTCATTTAGAATCCCAGAAACTGTAAAATGGAGAAGGAATGAGATGCCCAGAGGACATCAGCAAAGTTGCTCTATTTTCTGACTATCCCTCATAGCACTGGAAGGTGCTATACAAACTAACAATGGAGAAAAGCAATCAGTAGTCCCACCCAGCTATGAAATCTATAAATCACAACAGTGACCAGCTCAGAAAAATATCCCTAATGGTGGCACTTTTATCTTGGGGGTAACCAAGAGCTGTTTAATAGAACCTAAGACCTGTTCAGTAGGAGGGCATTCAGGCCTGGAACTGTATAGCTAGACACCTACCCATGGACCCTAGAGAGAACCTACTATTTCTACTTTCCTAAACCAACACAGCTTCTAGTTATATTTGAAATGCTTGTCCTCACACCCACCACTTATAAAAAGGCTCATTTTTGCAACAAATGAACCATTATAAAACTCCACAGCTGGTGAAAATATAAAGAAGGGGTTATCATGGGATGTCCAAACTGAACTGATACATCTACAATGTAACCCCAACACCCAAGGCTCAGGGAACACCATGAAAGAGGGCGGAAAGATTGTAAGAGTCAGAGGACCCAGACACCTGCTGCTAGATAGTGTCTTTTAAACATGACAGGGAAGTTGCACCAATTAAATCTTAACAGTATGATTGCCTAAACATGACCTGCATAAGGACACCACCAGTTGAAATGTCATTGTGGATAAAGGAAATTTCCCAAGGTCCCACTTCTGCATGAATAGCTATAGGCAATCAATAGCTACTAAGAGAAAAAGGAGTTTTCTTCAGAGTCAAGTTCCCTGACAGGTTATCCAAATCTAAATGGTGAGCCCTAAACAAATGTACATATAAGAATCACTAAATGTATGCAATAGATTATAATATATGTATACATATACATATGTGTGTAAAAATAATAAAGAGTCAAGAAATTGAGAATGAGTGGGGGTGGTATGGGAAGAGTTGGAATAGGGAGACAGGGGGATAGAAATGATGTAATATGAAATTCTCAAAAAAAAAGTCCCTCATTTTTCAAAGGAGGAAATTGAGACATATGAAGACTGACTGTTTTCCCATGAATAAACTGTAGAAGGAGGTAATTTTTGCAGAGAAAATGGGGAAATACTGTGGAGGTTAGGGACAGAGAGAAGCTGCCTATGGTGGGGACCTCAAGGCCTGCTATGATGGGTTTTATTCTTGAACATCACTTTCCTGTTTTCTAGAGACCCGTCGTCCAGGGTCTAATAAAGGAAGTGAACACAGTGGCCTTCTTCCTCTCTCCTTTTATCTGACAAGAGGAACTCAAGCCTCTACATGAAAGACCAGCCATTGTCTCTGGATGGTCTCTCCTTAGCTACCTCAAGCTAGCCCAGACAAGTCCGTCCTTTCTAGCACCTTCAAAGCTGCTTTCTTTCACGATGTTGGATAAATCAGCTTTTCATTGAATAACAACTCAGGACAGAAAAACTTCATGGTCTTCAACTTGTTGGTTTCTGAACTATTAAAATTTCTTTGGTCTAGCTCTAGGAAAGTAAAGGGGGGCTTTGGTTTGCTGTTCTCCACTTCACTGGGATATTTTGTTTGTTGTCTGAAATAGAGAAGGGGTGAAAACTTCCTAACACACAGTGTCACCTGATCTAGTTTGTGGTCATTTTCTTTCCACTGATCGTACCCAGCAAGGATTTTGCATTTTCTTTTTTAAAAAATTTATGTTATGTGAATGAGAGTTCTGCCTCCATGTATGTAAGTGTATCTGTATATGTAATGCCTGTGGAAGCCAGAATGGGGTGCCAGATACCTTGGAACTAGAGTTATTGACAGTTATTAGCCACTACATGGGTGCTAGGAAGTTAAGCTGGCTCCTACACATAAGCAGCCAGTGTTCTTAACCACTGAGCCATCTTGCCAGCTGCAGATTCTGCCATTTCTAACCCCCTGTTTAAAATGCTCTGCCAGGCCTCAGTGAGTTCAGACTTGTCCTAGGAATAAAACAATCTTATAGGCCAATTACAAATGAGAATCACAGCCCATATAGCCAAGCCCTATGTGAAAAGGATGGGGACAAATATCTACTACATGACTGAAGGCAAGAATCTACAATGAGGAAAGAAAATCCCATTTGCTCCCAAACCTGCTTCCAGGGTTTGGTTATTCATAATTTACCTGGCTCTGAGTCCAAGTTCAATGTCTAGGTACCACATGTAAATTATAGAAATTGCTTCAGCACCCCTTGTTCAGCCTTCCTGTAATTAGGAATCATCCTTGCCCTGCTGACTTTCAGGAGGAGCACTAGAAGGAGAGAAAGATACAGCAAATACAGACTTTCCAAATGGGAGAGCATTTACCACCATCCTTTCTGCCTTTTCTGGGTCCATTTCTAACTCCTATTCATGTTTTATGTCACTTTCAGATGAATTGTCTCAACAGACCAGCAGCCAATGTACATCTATAAAAGAAGGAAGTGCTGACACACTAAAGGGTACAACGTTAGAGCAATTGATTTTTATCAATATGTCACTTCAGATCCACTGATTTCTATGATCGTTACAAGTACATTCACTCAGGGAGGAATCATCATTCTCTTTGCAATTTTCAGGTGAAAAGATGTATCAATGACCACATAAATGATTTTCCCAGCACCAACGTGGAGGCCACAGCAGTCCACGAATTTGACTTGATTTCTTGGTCTAATTTCGTGCGTCTTTCCCCAGTCATTCTCATTCTCATTCTGTCACATGTGAGCGGGCACCATGGTTTCAGAGCATGTGTCATTTCTTCTTGCTGTCCTTTCTCTTCTCCACCATCACAGCCTAGGGACAGCGCAGATGCGGTGGCTGGCTGGGGCGAGGGTGATGGCCATTCTGAACTTCAGGCTCAACTTCTCATTGACAGGAGGCTTGAAGGTAAATTTTTGCACAAGGGCAGTGAAGAAAATGAACAGCTCAGACCTGGCCAACTGTTCTCCAAGGCAAGCTCGCTTTCCTGCAAGATACAAACAAGATGAGTCCATCACGTGCCTCCATGGGCTGGTGTCTCCGGTACCTTTTGAATAAACTCGAGTTGACCCAGGGCTTTCTGTCTAGTTTTCTTTCTCTTTTTCTTTTTTTTTAAATTTATGACTGATATCTGCCCTAGGTCCCCAGAGTACAGAATGTGAAAGTCAAAGATCACAAGTCAAATGCATTCAGGGATCAGGGAGGTCTTGGAACAATAGAACCTAGTGCTGACTGAGAAAGTGGGTGACTATCTTTTTTAAAAAATTTTATTCATTTTTCTGTGTATGAGTATTATGCCTGCATGTATGTAAGGGCACCTGTCTCCTACAGTGACCACAGAGGTCAGAGGAGGCTGTGGTTCCCCTGGAACTAGAGTTATGGACAGTTTTAACCACCATGTAGGTGCTGGGATTCGAACCTGGTCTTCTGCAAGAACGTCTAGTGCTCTTAATCACTGAACCATCTCTCCATCCCAGTGGGTGACTATCTTAAAGGCTTTACAATCTGACACAAAAATATAAGTGACTTACCAGGTAATGGCTCAGTAGCAAAATCATGGGATGTTTTCCTGTGCTTAAAAGGAATCTCCAAAATAGAAGCAGATATTGCAGCACGTTTCTGATTTGAAAGACATCCTTGTCCTTTGCTTTCAAACCTCCTTCACCTTGAGTGACGTCAGTTACACGGATGGCCTTCCATATCTGTCCTTGGAATATCTGACTTCATACATGTAAACTCTGTTTCTACTCTAAGATCTCTCCAGGCTCTCACTGTCCTTTCCTGAGGGAGCATGTGCTCCAAGCCCTTTTCCCTACAGTACCCGCCACAGTCACTACCACCATCCTTATGTACATTGTTGATAGCTGCTGTACTCCTGAGAAATGTTCGCTAAAATAGCAATAAAAGGAAAAACATAAAGAAGAGAATACACCCTTTTAGAGGTCCATAGTGCAAACAAAAACTGATCATGATGACATGCAATCTCATGCTTCTCCTGGGGATTCTCCTCAGCATCTTAACAGCCATTATTCTATGTTAATTCTATCATTCACTTTAGCAACTTTCTATTTTTCCATGAATGAAATATCATTCAAAAATAGACCATGCATTAATACTTCCATTTTACTATTCACATTCCACAGTTTGTTGAAGAAATTAAATGAGATGATACAGGCAAAGCTGTTCAGTAACTGAGTCACAATAATGTATATGTCTTTATATTTTGTGCCCATATTTCAGGCTAACATGCCTAATTCATCTCTGGTCCCTTCATCTTTATCCTGTTAACAATGACAAATAGTATGCTGGGAACTTGTTAGATTGGTTCTCAGTCAGGTGTGGTGTAAATTCCCAAGACTCTCCTAGACTTCATCTCTCATGAAAAAACTGCACCTGTAAAGTTAAGAACCAGTTCAGGAGCTGGTTTTTTCAAAGGCCACTGTGTGACTTTGAATAAACTATTCATTTTTACATAGTTAAATCTTTCCCACTTAACAAATATGAGAACAAAATAGGATCTTTCCTACATAAGTTCCACATCTGGTTAATCATCATAATTTGACAGCAGGTATAAACATGGTTTTGAAAGGATGAAAACCAGGGCTCTTCCATGCAAAAGCTTTTGCCTAAATTAAAGAATAGGTCCGGTCCAACATCAGAAGCTAGAATAGACCTTTCCCTCTTTCAAACTCTTACCTGGTATTTTGTTATAGTGATAGAAAGCTGGCTAACATTGCCTGAGTCAAAAGATATACAGACCACCTTCTTACCATAAAGTACACATGGAAATCACCACATTACTAAAATGAGAGAAATGGATCATTTTTTGTCAATGTCCCTCCCAAACCTAACTCCTGTGATCTAGTGGTTTCATTTGTTAATGAGGAAAGAAGCTTTGGTCTAACATAAAGCTGCCAGCTACACAGGTCTGTAAACAGGCAAGACTTCAAGGATTAAGATGTACTTTGCAAGGAACAGATAATAATCCATCTCTAGTTATCTTTGCCAAGAGAAAAGAAGCTGATATGTGCATTTAGTCCTCCAGGGAGCTGCCTCTATGAAGCTCTAGAGAAAGAGTAAAGAAAGCAGCTGAGTGCCCAAGTGAGAGAGAAACAGGAAATCCAGACAGCTTCTACACAGCGCTAGCCATGGAGTAGCTCAGGTTTGTAGCTTCTTCTCAATTCGGCTGGGATTCATGCCGAGACAGTGGTAGTTCATCCTCCTCCATTAGAGGGCAATGATGAGGATAAAACCATACTTTGAGGCCTATACTAATCTGGTCAGAGGGACTTAAAGGACAGTTTTCGCTCCTTGCCCTCCAAGGTCAACTAAGTTCCAGAGGACTATGGAGCATCTCTCAAAATGTCCTGTAACTGTGGTGAGTCACCTGTCCTCTTGATCAAGGAGGCCATGGAGATCCCACCAATGGACTTGAACCAGTATCCAGTCTAGAAAGAGGAGGGTCCACTCAGAGGAAATATTTCTTCCATGCTTCCAAGTGAAGCCAGCCAAGGTGGAGCAGGACCTTTGACTTATCTTCACATAGATGGAACTGGTAAAAGGGAGGAGCCAGAGGCCCCTCCCAAGCCCATGTGAACCCTGAGGAATAGATCCTCCAATTACCTGAAGAGTAAAAATAAATTCATTTCTCTGGGTCAACTGTATGGTCTTAAATACCCAAAGGAAAGTACAACCAAAGATTAAAGTGATCAGTATACTTCTTTAAGAGTTCAAGGGATTACAATTCCCAGACATTAGGCTTAAGTCAATATAAAATATTATTGAGACAATTATTTCTCATTGATGATTTTGTTTCTAAGCAGAAAGTGCTGCTCAGATGTAAGACTTTAATCTTGTTGTACAATACTATAGTGCCAACCTGTAGCTAAGGGAGATAACCCACTATTGTTCTAAAAAGCCAGCTAAATTTGTTTTCTCTCCCTATCTAGAAGCCTTTGAGAGGGAACTGATGCTGATTCTAGCCACTCCAACAACTCTAAAGGTACCTGAAAACAAATTTTTAGTTCATTACTCTCGAGTCCAGCCTTGGCAGACAAAAGAAAACTGAGGAGGAACCCAATACAGGGATGCTTTTGGAAGATCTGTCAAGAAATCCCAATAGACTCTGATATGAATATTTGAAGTTTGCCCTGTTCTGACTTTTTTCTGGTTCTCCGTCTAGAACTTTTAAGGCTAACTATTCTTGCTTTTACTTCTCCTTCACATCCCCTATTCACCAGTCAAGGACTTTCTTTTCTCCCTACAGATAAGAGTTATGCAATATGGGAGTCTTTTAGATAGACCCACTAAAGGGGTACCCAATTGCCTCACCCTGCTTCCCTGTTCAGCATGGAAGAAGCCATAGTAGTCTGCATCCTGATTTCCTACTGCAATTTGGGTAACCTCTGCAAAAGATGGTGTGATAAGAACAGGAGGTACAAATTGGCTAGGCAGTTAGGGTAAAAAAGACCCTAAAGAAAATTAGCCAGTTTCTTGGCTAAAACTCAAAACCTCTTTGGGCTTCTTATCAACATACTGTATTCCAAAGGTCAAAAAAGTCAAAAGTATTTGGAAGCTCTTATCTAATCCCTAAAAGGTTGAGCAGGGTTCGAATCCAAGCACCCATATGGCAGCTAATAACTCTCTGTAACTATAATCCCAGGGGATCCGACAGCCTCTTCTGACCTCCTCGGGCATCACACAACACAGGTGCAATTACCTGCAGGCAGGCAATACATGTATACACATTAAAAAAACTATTGTCCCATTTGTCCATTTCTGTTACCATGTGAAGGGGCATTTTAAGAAGAAATTAGGTCTCATATAAACTCTGTGAAGATGGAAGGATGCAGATTTGTTTGTGAGCAGAGTCAGGACTTGGCTCTGTGTTCTCAGCATTGTGCAAATCAGAATAAGAGAAGCTGAAATCTGCATCAGAGGTCACGGAGGGCTTGAGAAAAGGGGTGGTCTGAAGATGTGCCAGGTCCAGGGAACGCTGGGCTGCAACCGAGGGCAAGAGGGGGCCACACTGGGCAGGGCCATCTGGAAGGTTTCCAAATAAAGCAGAGAACTGTGAGGGGAGGAAAAGGAAGGGCGGAGGCAGGATCTCTGAACTCTCTCCTGCTCATCACAACTCACCCATTGAGAATGGCAGAAAAGATTCTCTCTTCTTAAACTGTCCATTCTCCAAAAAATGCTCTGGATTGAAGGTATCCGGGGTGGCCCACTCTTTAGGGTCCCTGTGCAGTCCAGTCAAGTTGATCATGACTATGGTCCCCTAGAGAAGGCAGTGAAGAGTCAAGGCTTAACATGTGGAGCACAGCCACACAGAAGAGTGATGGCTCTCAGACTCCAGTGCCTGAGCCTCTTGACGTCCTGAACTTTCCCACTCTGGCAAATCCACTGATGTGCTGTCTCATGAGCTATCCCATTCACAACTTTCCCTTGATGCACGACATCATACAGTGATGGATTGAAATGGCCTCCTAGGTATTTTACCAAGGCTACTTTTATTTCACAATACAGCTGCTCTACAGGAAGACATCACTTTAGGTCTTGGGAGAGGATCTGTAAGCATCCATGGAACATAATGAACCATGCTACTCATTGCTGTCAAGGACCACGGCAGCTATACAAAGTAAAAGGATATCCTTTTCACCTCTGATTCTCCTTTCTCTTCCATATAGTATCATAGAGATTGCACTCAGTCCCTCCACAATTAGTCATTCAGGAATCTAAGCATGTGTTCGAAGGAACCTTTTCCAGACAGGTACGTGGCAGGATCCCCAGAACAACTACAGTGAGACTTTACCCTGTTCTGCTCATTTATCATCAAGGCTGGCACGTTCTTTAAATCTCCATGAATTCCATCACTTCCATTCCAGTTTCCCACCTGCAGAATGCCACTTTTCTATCTAGATCCCTGCAGACACCAGCCGGCCCTGCCTCTGCTCCACAGCATGAAACCCC
>NW_008334084.1:5134-12079 GCF_000622305.1 Nannospalax galili | reverse complement strand
AATAAGCAGCCATGGAGGAAAATAGGCTTGAGATCCTTGTCATGTCAAACCAAAGCAAGACCTGTGGGGACATCATGGAGTAGTACAAGTTCTCAGAGCTGGTTCAGGTCTAGATCCCACTCCTCTTTCATCGTAGTTGAGAGATCTTAGGCAAACTTCATTTCTCTTAGTCTGAACTCTCTTAGCTACAAAATAGGAATTGACCGTTATGCTGAAAGCAGAGTAAGCTGTTTCAAAGGAGGTGTGTGTCTACAATGCGTAATGGTTGCTTTTTTCCCTATTTTCTCCTTTCTCTATTTAGCTAACAATAACACTGCACTCTATATTGGCTTTCTTTGTGAGACAGAAATCTCTGGATCATGGGTTGTAAATAAAAGCTAGAAATACATATGTGGAGTCACTGTGTTAGAAACACCTCCCTCGGTGTGATGAGAGTACATGTGTTTCACGTTTTAAAATCCTACATCTTGTAGAGTGTGAAGAATTTCCTAAACTACTCTGGCAGGTCCCTAGTCAGGAAAGCTGCTCCACAGGCAAATCTGACAGACAGAGACACAGGAACATGCTGAGATGCCCTTCAGCAAATAAAGCCAGGCTTTGACTAAACATACTTGACCAAGGAATTTTCTCTTCTCCAATTCCCAGGTTTCCTGTGACTATCCATCAGACACCCCTCTCTTCTCCCATTGAAGTGATTTCTTGGGACAGGAAAACATGCACCTTTTTTAAAGTTTATGTTCTCCAGTGATGCCAAAGATGGACTGGAGGATTTGAGGCTGATAGTGTCTAGTTACCTTCGGCAGGTGGTATCCAGACAACCATGCTGAGATGCCCTTCAGCAAATAAAGCCAGGCTTTAACTAAACATACTTGACCAAGGAATTTTCTCTTCTCCAATTCCCAGATTTCCTGTGACTATCCATCAGACACCCCTCTCTTCTCCCATTGAAGTGATTTCTTGGGACAGGAAAACAAGCCACTTTTTTAAAGTTTAGGTTCTCCAGTGATGCCAAAGATGGACTGGAGGATCTGAGGCTGATAGTGTCTAGTTACCTTTGGCAGGTGGTATCCAGACAATGTGGTGTCAACTGCTACGGCTCTGGGAACATTCGTGGGGAGGATGTTGCCCATTCTCAGCACCTCGTGGACGACAGCATTGGTGTAGGGCATGGACTCTCGGTCGGCCAGGCTGGGCTGTCTCCCCTGACCAATCACTCTGTCAATTTCAGCCTGTACCTTTTCTGCAAGAAAATAGTAGACTCCATTAAATTTTAAACTTTAATGCTTTCTTCTGAAATATAGAAGACCTTCTTGGCATTTTTTTTCCTTATAGAAATTTATTTTACAGAAAAATGAGAAGAAACAGATCTCCATGTAATGATCACCCCACCCATCAGTGTTTCCTAATGATTAACATCTCTCAATTTATTATATTCTGATTGATAAAGCAATATTCACATATTTTAGCTGTTTAGTTAAATGATAATAAATATGTTCACATCATTCTAGAAATAAAGGCCAGAACATCTTGCAAAACACGTTCTATGTCATTAGACAATTCTTGGTTTATCCCTCCCTGTGTTCTGTTTTCTGGGTCTACAAATTTGACTGTCATACAGAACTCCTTGAAGTTGAATAGTACAGGCTTTTCGGTTTTGTTTCTTATAATTTGGCACAGTGTCCAGAATGGTCGTCCATGCATGTAAACTCCTTTCCATCAGGACTCGATTTCTCTCTGATTTCATGTATGCTCCACATTTTATCTATTCACTGTCCGTGAATACTCTGTTTTTATGACATCTTTAGACTACTTTGTATATTGTAAAACAGACATGGATGTAATTTCTATTTAAACCCGCTGATATTTTGTAGCATCTCTTCCAGAGGTCAAATCTGTATTCTAACAGAGCAGGTTTTAAATGTTTTAAAATAATGCAATATTGGGCTATCAAGATGGCTGAACAGATAATGACACTTTCTGCCAAGCCTGATGACCTGAATTCAGCCCATAGGTCCCACATGGTGGAAGGAGAGAACAGATTCCCATCAGTTGTACTCTGACCGCCACACCGGGTCCTTGGCACATATGTGCCTGTGCATACTCACATATATACACACACATACTAAGTTAAAATGTAATAAAAAATTTACAAAGTAATTTTCAGGTAAAAACACATTTGAAATGGTGGCCCATGATGTATCTACATAAAAATAAATGGTATGTATGTAATTCATACTGTAAAATAAATAGTTGCCCTGGGGAGACAGCTTATTTGGTAGTCCTTGTTTTGAAAGCATGAGAATCTGAGTTTGATCCCAGAAACCCCTGTTAAACAAAGTCAGGTATTATGGTATGTGTTTGTAATGATCCAATCAAGAAGATCTCTCTCATTTCAGTTAATCCCAGATCCAGTCAAGTTGACACCCAGGATTAGCCATCACAATGGCAAATTAACAATCCCACTGGACTGGGGAGACAGAGGTAGGTGGATCCCTGAGGCTCACTGGCCAGTCAGCCTAGCTTACTTAATGACATCCAGGCTGGTGAGGGACCTTGTCTCATAAAAAAGTAGATAGTGCTTGAGTGTGATCACTTGAAGTTGTATTCTCGCCTTCACAAGCAGGTGCACAAACCTGCAAACATACTTCCACCTAAATACGCACACACACACACACACACACACACACACACACACACACACTGAGGAAATACAGTGTTATTTAGCAAATTTATTTTTACCATTTGGGAAGCACTCTGATTTCTCTATTTAGTTTCATCTTATGGTAAAAATATTGGAATTGAATCTATTAAATTGATTTTTGTCTCATGAATAAATTATAATCCATAATTTGAAAAATATTTCCATGATGTGAAAAATGTTCCTATCCCCAAATTGCTAAACTCTTCTAGAAACTGGAAGAATAAAAATGATAAAATGGGGCATTGTTGAACAGTGCATAAATCACAGGAATGGAGGTATGTTGGGTCAACTCTGGAGGAAGAGAATGACAGTAATTCCCCCAAGTGAGTAAATTCCTAGAGGAATCTGAAACATCTTAGAGAAGATTCACCTAGACGGAGAGAAATTGTGATGGAACATTCTTGATAGAGGGAAGACCCAGTGTCATGGCTTAGAGGCATGACTAAGGACAGGGCCAATAGGGGACATGTAATCCAGGGAAGCCACCATGCAGGGCGGGTGGCTTGAACTTGAACACGCAGAGAGAGGTGGGCATCACAATGTGCCAGATCCTGGAATTAGGAGATTGGACAGGATCCAGGGACAATGGGAAGGCATTGATAAAGTGGAAGGGGAACATGAGTGGATGTTCATATGGAGACATCAGTATTTACTGAAACGTTCCACAGTATCAGTTGATACATTAGTTTTCCCCTAGGCTCTATGTTTCATGAGGGCACAGACTCTGGAATATCTGCACCCTGGACCCATCAACGTCCTGACAGAGCATGTGGAGTACACATCCAGTCAAAGTCCACATCGCCTCACAGCTGTCCTACCACTTCCTCTGCACCATGCTAACTTATGTGCACGTTCTGAGCCACAGCTTCCAGAAGCACCACCCTGCCTTGTCCAGTACATTCCCCACATGCTCACCTTGGACTTCTGGGTAGAGGGCCATGTAGAGCAGAGCCCAGCGCAGTGTCGTCGATGTTGTCTCTGTTCCAGCAAAGAAGAGGTCCAGTGTGCTGCAGATAAGGTTTTCTTCATTGAAGCTTGTAGAAGACTTGTCTGGGTACTAGAAAAAACAGTGTGTGCTTGTTAATTCGGAGGATTTGTGATTTTCTCAAAACATGAGTTCTGAACTCTGGGAATGAATTTGGAAAAAGTCATTCAAAATGGCATTCCCCTAACATCCTCCAAAAGCAGCTTTATCAGAAGCATTGTACGGCCCCATGTGCAGGAGGGTTTTATTCACCTTGGCAGTTAATTCTAAAGGACCCATTTAAAACAACATTCCCTTTGATTTCATCAGGAAGCATAGTGGTACTCCTAGTTCAGGAGGCAGGCTGAAAGCTTCTGGCACTTGGGTGGACAAAAACCAAGACAATTCTTTTCTCATGACTAAAATTTTGGAAAACCTTTTGTTCAGTAAGAAGAAAATGGGATAAAAAGAATATGAGACTTCTAGATAATATCAGGTGCAACATGAAGTTACCTCATGACTTAATGAACTAATTTCCCCTTTCTTTGACTCAGTTTTATAAAACGAGAATAACACAAACATCTTAACATATCATTATCAGTTGTGTGACATGGTCTTTGAAGTCAAGAGAAGCAGACTTTTCTCCACTGTTTGGCCAACACAGCAGGCTTCCCCTTTGATTTCTAAAGAGGGCAGGTTTTAAAGGTTCCACTCTCCAGCTTCCCCTTGCCTAACTTTTAAAAAAATATATCTTCCCACCTTCTGCACCCCCCAGAAGCCCCCCACCTATAAAAAGACCCCAGCTCACTTCGCCAGGCTGCCATTTTCCCTCCTGGGAAGAGAATCTGTCCCATGTGTTCCTTTGCTAATAAACTCTATTCTTCTGGAGTTTTATCTATGTCCTGATGCTTTCTGCCAATCAGCTGGATTCATCCATCACCTACTTCACTTATCAGATGGTGCGAAAACCCGGTTCTTACTTCATGGGATCTTGTACAAACCCTCTGACTAGACCTTTCCAAAAGCCACTAATTTGGCTTTCAGGTACACTCCTACCCTTCCATTCTCCTTCTCTCCCCATCTCTCTGCTTTGCTTTCACCTCTTTCCAGCTCTCTCACATCTTCTTTTGATCTCCTTTCCCATTGAATTCAGTCACTCCGCTCCAGACAGCACTGGTCTACAGGCACGGACCTACTTCCACTACTCACTCCAACCCATTTGCTACCTTGCCCCCAGCATCCCATCCTCCCCCCCTTCTTCCTCACTTTACTCTGGATGATTTCTGATACCATTCAATCCAATTTTAGGTCTCCTCTCCTTTGCTTCTGCCCTTTACTCTAGGTTATCTTTCCTCTTTCCTCTAACTACTTATGGATTCCCTAAACATGCAAATGCTCTGGATCCTTCTCCTCTCTCCCCCTCCTGTACCTCTTGTTCTCCTTCTAACCCCTCCCCTACAAATGTTTACGTCTCTGTAAGTCTATCTGCTTTTCTAAATTTTTCAAAGAAAAAATTCTTCTTTATATCCCTTTTAAACATACTTTCATTAATGCTTTCAGTTTCCCAATACCTGTACTTCTTTAATTTTCTCTTAAGCTTTCTACTTCTGGTCATATGGCTCCCAGTCCACCAGGTGTCTGACCTCCCACACAGGCTCTAAACCTGCATGCCCCCAAGGCTTTTTTTCCTTCAGCTATTCACACCCTCCAGGCAGCTGCCAAGATTGCCAGCTTGCCTGCTCTGGGGATTTTTTCTTTAACATTCTAATAAAATGGTAAAAGTTTTCTGGCTGGGCCCATTCTTAAATTCTCGTATGAATGTGACTAAGAACCCTTTAGGGGACCATTTCTCCCCATTTTGACCCACATAGGCTAAGGCTGGGCAGTTTCGCTGGAGCATTTAAAGAATATCAGGCGGCTTGCCCTATGGACAAATGGAAAACATTTTAAAAGCCATTTTTTTTTCTCTTATACTTTTTCTCAGGCGAAGGGGCTCAAAATTTTTATCTTGGGCCCTGTTGGGCACCAAGCAAGTGGTGCTCAGACACCTACTTTTCTAACTAGACCTAACCATTTTATATTTCACTATACATGGAAAGCCACAGGCACTGCTCCTGTTGGCATGCAATGATTCACTTATATAGGCTTCTTCCTGAATCCAGGGTCCTGAGAAAAATGATGCCTTCCATAGTCCAGGTGTAGCGAGGGTACTTTCTTCTTTTATATCAAGTCTAACCTACTGGTACCAGGGGTGCCTAGGATTCTCTTGCAATTTATTTTTGTTTTCATTTCTTGATAATGTCATAAAATAAGTAATGCATCTCTAGTTCAGACTAAGGGAATAATTCCAGATCTCCACAATGAGAGTTCAAATCTTAACTTGTTTAGGGCTTGTTTCTAAAGTGGATTACTTTGAGTTTTAACTTCTATGGTATATTTACTGGTTTTTAAAAATGTTTTAAGTTTTTACATTGACATATTTATGGATTTTTAAAAGGATATTGTCTGCATGAAATCTTTATCTGGTAGTTTTAAAGGAATTATTTTGGATTTTAACATCTTTTATATGGTATTTACTAATTTCTAAAACTATTTTAAACTCTTACTGTTTTACATAGTATGTTTGTTAGTTTCTAAAGGGAACTGAAAGTTTTTCTAGCCGTTTGCCTTCAAGGTGCAAAGGGAGCTGACACTCTGTGATGACTAGACCTGTAAAGCACATGGAAATTTGCTGTACTCTAGGGCCAAAACCTTACAAGAGACAAGCTGCTATCAACACATAGTTACAACAATGAGAGGTAAAAAGTAATTGTCTACTTGAGTGAGAGGCTTCAGATGCCATCTCTACTGGTCTTAACTCCTCCCATTTCTACATTATGATTCTAAGCCTTTTTTTCCCTTGAATAGAGCTATTTCCCTCTCTGATGCTCAGATGCTCTATGCTTGCTTCTGTTCCTGCCCCATCATTCCCTGAGTGCTTTCTAGTTATAATGTCAGGGTAATATTAATTATATTGGTAAATTGTCATGTGCTGTTTGAGCTGAGACGCTGGCTCTGGAGATGGGATTGGCCCTCCTACTTCAGACTCAAGTCTATTATCTCAAGATGTGTTCTCCAAGACTTTTCCTGGTTCAGGCTGGCCCCCTGACCCTATGACAAGGAGACAGAGAACAACAAAACAGCCTAAGAGTAAAGGCACTGTGCAGTTGAGAACAGCTAAGGTGTAAATTAATTTCAACAGAGGGTATTACTTTCTATAATGAAACTAGCTAATGGGATT
>NW_008334084.1:0-5104 GCF_000622305.1 Nannospalax galili | reverse complement strand
TAAAGTAAAAACTAAATGGATTATTTTCGGTACTATTTAGATTTTATTTATTCTTAACCTAATCTGTTAATGTTTCATTTTGTCTTTCCTGTCTCCTCTGAATTATGTTCTTAGATTGACAAGGTTTTATTAATTCCCTTAAGTTATTTAGTTCTTAAAAAGGGAAAAGATGCTACCTCAAATCTATATGGAAACTTAACTCTTTAGGCCACTAATTACCTATACAAAATGACATCTAAGCTGGTTGAGTAAAATCCTATTTGTTGAATACCATTTTTGTTTTTAGTTTGCTTTCAAGGTGTTTAAAGGTGTATTCATTTTGTTTGTCTACTTCAAATGTATTTTGGTTTAAAAATGATAAACCACATTCTCAACAAAGACTATATAATTAAGTATACATAGTCAACATAAATTTATGTTTCCTAAAATTAATTTACTTGGTATCATATTAATTTTTTAACTAAACTTTCATACGAATAAAATGTTAAATAAACACCAAAATATTTCTTTCAGCCAAAATATTCTCCTGTTAATCTACAACATGGTTCCTATATAAATTAATTTTAAGTACCTCTCTCCCTATCACTCTCTCTCTCACCACTGCCCTTCTGGGGCTCTACCAAACCTCTACTAAACCACTGCCCTTCTAGGGCTCATATTCCCTCAGCCTCTACTAAACCTTGGATCAACTTGTTCCACAAACTTCCCTCCCTTCTGGCTCACTGCATTTTTCTGCTTTTCTCCTATCCCATTCCTTGTACTTTGTCTTCACCTACTGGCTGGTCGTGCCACACTCTCATTGCAGGGTTTTCTGCTCTTCTTGCTTGCCTCGAAATCACATGTGTGTTGGAAAACCCCTTTCCTTTCTCTGGACATAGGACGCTATTTCCAGAGATAGGAACATGCACTACTTCCTGTCCAGGACAGGATCTTGCCTTTCCTCTCCCTGATGATCTGATTATGGAATGTTGCCCTCTGGGACTTGGAAATAATTCAAAAATAACTCGAAAATAATAACTTGAACTTGTGCTAAGAAAAGGATGCTTTTTTTTGTGCCTTTCTCTCCTCAGTTTTCTGCTAGTCTCACTTGCCTCAAAATCACACCAGTGTGTTGGAAAACTTCCTTTCTCTGGATATGGGACACTATTTCCAGAGATAGGAACACACACTACTTCCTGTCCAGGACAGGATCTTGCCTTTCCTCTCCCTGATGATCTGATTATGGAATGTTGCCCTCTGGGACTTGGAAATAACTCAAAAATAACTCGAAAATAATAACTTGAACCTGTGCTAAGAAAAGGATGCTTTTTTGTGTGCCTTTCTCTCCTCGTTCTCATTTTGCATGACTGATGACAAACCCCTTCTCCTCCTACTCCCTCCCCATCTCTCTCTCTTCCTCATCTACTGCACTTTCCTGCCCGGACTCATGATACTGCTTCCACTCCCTATGGAGAGAGGATTTTCTTTGTCTCCAATCTGCTCGGTTCTGTCTCTACCTCCTACACACTTGCTAGGATCTTTCTCTCTCTCCACTTCACTCTGTACATAATCTGTTACTATGGGAACCACCTACTAAAAGTCTCAGGGTCTCACACCTCCTGTTTGTCTTCTTAAATCCTTAAAACAACTCTGCACTTTCCTGCCCGGACTCATGATACTGCTTCCACTCCCTATGGAGAGAGGATTTTCTTTGTCTCCAATCTGCTCGGTTCTGTCTCTACCTCCTACACACTTGCTAGGATCTTTCTCTCTCTCCACTTCACTCTGTACATAATCTGTTACTATGGGAACCACCCACTAAAAGTCTCAGGGTCTCACACCTCCTGCTTGTCTTCTTAAATCCTTAAAACAACAAGGACTTTCAGATACAACCAACCCAAAATTCCTGAAGTTCCTGTGCACCATTTCCTGGCCTCAGTACAAGTTAGATAATGACTCTGTTTGGCCAGACACTGGTACCTCAAACTTCAATATTTTGAGAGATTTAGAAAATTTCTGCCATCATAAAGGCAAACAGTCCAAATTACCATACATCCAAGCTTTCTTTGGTCTCCTTGCTAATCCCTCCCTCTGTGTCACATGTTTTTCCCATCAGGTTCTTCTGGCTAAGACAGTTTCATGGGATCCCAACCCACCAGGAGCCTCCACCTCTCCTCCTCCTCCCCACCACTCCACTTCAGCCTTTGATCCTACCATAGCCAATGAATTGCCTCCCATTAGGACCCAGCCCCAACCTCCTCCTGCTTGCCAGCCTGAGGCACAACCAAGTCCTCCCCCTGTTCTCCCCTCACTATACCCTCCCATGCCTTCCATTCCGGGACCAAACCTGGCTCCCCTCGCTTCTCTGCCTCAAACTCCCTCTCCATGCCATGATCTTCCCCCTCCCCTCTCTGGTACTCTAAGTCCATCACCTGCTCTCCTTCCACTGACTCTCCTCTGCTTGAGGAAGTCCAAAACCTTAAACACCTCCTTGCCAACTATTCCCTACTCTCCCCTTTTCTGGCTTCTAACTCAAATAACCCATTTATCCCTCCTGTATCTACCATCCCCAACCTCCTCCTGCTCCCCAGCCTGAGGCAGAGCCAAGTCCTCCCCTTGCTCTCCCCTTGCTATACTCTCCCTGCCTCCCATTCCAGGGCCCAACCCATTTCTCCTCCTTTCTCCTACTCGAACTCCCTCTCCATTCCATGACCTTCCCCCCTCCAGCGCCACTCTAAGCCCATCACCCACTCTCCTTCCGCTAACTCTACTCTACTTGAGGAAATCCAAAACCTTAAACACCTCCTTGCCAACTATTCCCTAGTCTCCCCTTTTCTGGCTTCTAACTCAAATAACCCATTTATCCCTCCTGTATCTACTACTTCTACTCCCATTCCAAATCCTGCATCTGATACCCCTGCCCCTGTGTCCCCTCATGGACAGGACAACCCTCCCACCTCTCCCACTCTGGCCTCCTCCTGGGACTCCCCTTCTCCCAACCCCTCTCCTGTGTCAAGCCATGTTCATTCCCACATCCAGTCTCAACCCCTGCCCATGGTATCTTTCCCCTCCAGGAGGTAGCAAGCATGGATGGGATGGTCAAGGTCCATGTCCCTTTCTCTCTTGGAGATCTACCTCAGATCAAATGGAAAATAGACTCTTTTTCTACTAATCCTACACACTTCAGGCAAGAATTTAAATACATCACTTGCACCGATGATCTAACCTGGACTGTCCTGCCACATGGATTTTGAGATAGCCCTCACCACTTTGGACAAGCCCTAGCCCGGAATTTAACCTCCCTAGACCTTAACCCCTCCACCATCCCATGAATATGTAGATGACCTACTTCTTTGCTCTCCATCTCTCTCAGTCTCCAATGCCCACACAATCAAACTCCTTAATTTTGGGGGGGGGGTGACAAGGGATATAGGGTATCTTCAGCTAAGGCACAGCTTTTTCTCCGTCAAGTCAAGTACTTGGGGCTCCTTCTCACACCTACACCTGCCGTTTAACTATAGATAGGACAAATTGCCTAAGGTCTTTAAAGTCCCCCACAACCAAGGAAAAATTCTATCTTTCCTAGACATTGCAAGGTACCTGCACACCTGGATTCCTAACTTTCTTCTCTTTACAAAGCCTCTCTATGACGCTTCCAAAGGGAACTTCCCTGAGTCTCCTGAGCCGTTACAGCCTATTACAGCAGCCTGTGCTCTGGCCGCTGCCTCTCTCCTAGCTCAGGAGTGACTTAAGCTCACTTTGGGTCAGCCCATCTCCGTCCTTTCCCTGCACCAGCTTAAGGATTTACTAACCCACACATCTCTTGTCAATCTAGCTCCCTCTAAATGACAACTCTTGCATGTCACATATCTTGAAAACCCCTTGCTCATCCTTGATTCCTGCCCTCCTCTCAATCCAGCTTCCCACCTCCCTTCCAGTGAACTGCTCACTCACTCATGCTTGGAAACCCTTCAGGAACTCTCCTACTGGGATCCCCTAATTTCCCTAGATCCCCTACCAAACCCAACCCTGACTTGGTTTATGGATAGAAGTTTAATTCTCATCCCAAAAGGGTACCACAGGCCATAGTATCTCTCACAGATGTCACTGAGTCAGGACCCCTACCAACTGGAACCACATCACAAAAAGCCAAACTTGTGACACTCACCAGGACCCTAATTTTAGCCAAAGATGGCCTTTTCCTTCAGCATCCCTCCTCTCTACATGACTGTTTACCTGTCTTTACCCTTCTAAGGAAAATACTCAGGGACCATGCTGACCGGATTATTCCTCAGGCTTCTAAAGACCAAACTGACCACCCACTTCAACCTGGAGATCACACCTACCTGAGGGGTCGCACCCAACAGAAAGGAGTGAAAGAAACCCTCCAGCCACGTTGGTCCTCACCTGGTGACCCTTTCTACCCCGACAACAGCCAAGCTCTCAGGACAACCTGGTTGTATTCATCTCTCCAAATTAAAACTGGCCAATGAACACAGCAAGTACAGGCCACCAGTATTAGGTCTCTTAAATTAAAAATCTCAAGGACCCCTCCCTTAACACCAATCCAGGAATGAGTCTTCTCCTGACCCTATGTCTATTTTTCCCTTTGAACCCCACTTCAGCCATTCCCCACTACACCTACCCACCGTGTTTCTATAAATTTGAAATGAGACAAAGATAATATATAGATAAGCTTAACATTTCTAAAGTCGTAGCTTAGTCAACTAGTGCATAGCACATGGTAATTAAAAGTACCAGACTGGTACCTTTTGGTAACCTTGTTGGCTGTTTAATAGCCAGAATTTAAGGCCTATATTAATCTGGTCAGGGGAACTTAAAGGGACAAATTTTTGTTCCTTGCTCTCCAAGGTCAAACAAGTTCCAGGGGGCTATGGAAAATCTCTTGAAATATCCTGTAACTTTGGTGAGTCACCTGTCCTCTTGTTCAGGGAGGCCACGGAGACCCCAGAAGATGGACTCAAACCAGTGTCCAGTCTGCAAAGAGGAGGGCCAACACAGAGGAAACATTTCCTCCATGTTTCCAAATGAAGCCCAGGTCAAGTAGGGCCTCTTGACTTATCTTCACGTAGATGAAACTGGTAAATGAAAAGCCTGAGGAGCC
>NW_008334083.1:0-243 GCF_000622305.1 Nannospalax galili | reverse complement strand
TAAAACTCTTGCTAGAGCAAGAAGACAGGAGAAGGAAATTAAAGGAGTACTTGTTGGAAAAGAAGAGGTCAAACTATCACTTCTTGCAGGTGATATGATACTATACCTAAGAGATCCCAAAAGTTCCACCAGAAAAGGCCTAGAACTGACCAACACTTTCAGTATAGTGGCAGGTTATAAAATCAATCTAGAAAAAATCAGTGGCCTTTCTATATACCAATAACAAGCAATTAGAGAAAGAAT
>NW_008334082.1:0-767 GCF_000622305.1 Nannospalax galili | reverse complement strand
TGAGCACCGTGTTTGCATATTGAGCATGGTGATGGCACAATGGATCATTGTCATGACACAATGGCCCATTAGGATTGCATAAAGAGCATTGTGATGGCACACTGGAAAATTTGGAATTCATATTGTAACATTGTGATGGCACATTGGAGCAATATAATGGCTCATGTGGCCATAGCGTTGGCAAACTGGAGCATTGGTATGCTACATTGGAGCATTGTGATGACACATGCGAGCATTGTGATGTCACAGTGGGGTATTTTAAGGTGGCAATAAGCACCGTGTTTGCATGTTGAACATGGTGGCTACACAATGTATTATTGTAATGAAACAATGGAGCATTGTGATGTCACATTGGAGCATAGTGATGACACATTGGGGCATTGTGATGTCCCATTGGGGGATTGTGAGGGGATGCCACATTGGAGCAATTTAATGGCATATGGGGCCATAGTGTTGGCACATTGGAGTATCGTGATATCGCTTTGACCATCGTGGTGACACTTTGAGCATTGTGATGTCACATTGCAGCATTTTGATGGCCCATGAAACATTGGAATACCAAATTGGAATATTGTGATGACACATTGTGGCATTGTATTTGCACACAGAGCATTGTGATGACACATTAGGGGCTTGGTGAGGGGACATTCAGCATTGTGATGTCATATTGAGCATTGTGGTGACACATTGGAGCATTGTGATGTCACAGTGAAGCTTTGTGATGATGCATTGGAGCACTGTGATGTCACGTTGGGCGATAGTGAGTG
>NW_008334081.1:3172459-3172696 GCF_000622305.1 Nannospalax galili | reverse complement strand
CCGCAAGTGTGATTATATTTCTCCAATATATCTTCACAATGTTAAAATATGTCTTCACCATATTCTCTTGTCACATCACAATCCTCAAATGTGACATCACAGTGCTCCATGGTGACATCACACTGTTATAGTCTGACATCACAGTGCACCATTGTGACGTCACAATGATCCAATGTGACGTCACAATGCACCAATGGCGCATAGCATTGCACCAAAGTGAAATCAAAATATTCCAAA
>NW_008334081.1:3161311-3171397 GCF_000622305.1 Nannospalax galili | reverse complement strand
ACATCACAATCCTCCAATGTGACATCACAATACTTCAGTGTTCCAACACTATCACTACATGTGCCACCACAATGATCTACGGTGCCCTCACAATTTTACAGTGTGACTTCACAATATTCCATTGTAGTGTCACTATGCTCCAATATACCATCAGAATGCTCCAATGTGACATCACAGTCCACCAATGTGACATCACAGTATTCCAAAATGACATTCTGACTGTGAGAATATGACTTCACAATGTTCAAATTTGACTTCACAATGCTTCAATTTGACACAACAATGCTCCAACGTTCCATCACTAACTCCACAAGTGCGATTATATTTCTCCAATATATCTTCACGATGTTAAAATATGCCTTCACAATATTCCCTTGTCACATCACAATCCTCAAATGTGATATCACAATGCTCCAAGGTGCCCTCTAACCATTAAAATCTGATGTCACAATGATCCATTGTGACGCCACCATGACCCAATGTGATGTCACAATGCACCAATGTGACATGAGCGTATTCCAAAATGCCATTCAGAATATTACAATATGACTTCACATTGTTCAAATTTGACTTCACAATGCTTCAATATGACACCATAGCTACAAAGTGCCAACACTAACTCCCCAATGCCATTATATTTCTCACATTTATCATCACAATGTTACAATATGCCTTCACAATATTCACTTGTCACATCACAATCCTCAAATGTGACATCAAAATCCTTCATGGTGCCATCACACTGTTAAAATCTTGCTTACCAATGCTGCATTGTGATGTCACAATGATCAAATGTGTCATCACGATGCACCAATGTGACATCAAATTATTAAAAAATGGTATTCAGAATATTATAATATGATTTCAGAATTTTCACATTTCACTTTACAATGCTTCAATATGACACCACAATGGTCCAAAATGCCAACACTAACTTCTCAAGTGCCAATATATTTCTCTAATATATCTTAAAAATGTTACAATATGCCTTCACAATGTTCTCTTGTCACATCACTATCCTCAAATGTGACATCACAATGCTCCAAGGTGCCATCACACTATTACAATATGACATCACAATGCTCCATTGTGACGTCAAAATCATCCAATGTGACATCCACAATGCTCCATGGTGCCATCACACTGTTAAAATCTGACTTCTCACTGCTCCATTGTGATGCAACAATGATCCAATGTGTCTTCACAATTCACCAATCTGCCAACACTCTCACCCCATATGCCATTATATTGCTCTGTATGCCAACACAATGTTACAATATGTCTTCCCAATGTTCCATTGTGACATCACAATTATCCTGCGTGACTTCACAATGCACCAATGTGACATCACAAGGCACCAATGTGACATCAAAATATTCCGAAATGCCATTCAGATTGTTACAATATGACTTCACAATGTTCAAATTTCACTACACAACGCTTCAATACAACACGACGATACTACAAATTGTCAACCCTAACTCCCCAAGTGCCGTTATATTTCTCTAATATATCATCACAATGTTAAAATATGCCTTCACAATATTCCCTTCTCACATCACAATCCTCACCTGTGACATCACCATGCTCCATGGTGCCATCACACTGTTACAATCTGACTTCCCAATGCTCCATTGTGATGTCAAAATGATCCAATGTGATGTCACAATTCACCAATGTGCCAACACTGTCACCCCTTATGCCATTAGATTGCTCTATATGCCAACACAATGTTACAATATGTCTTCCCAATGTTCCATTGTGACATCACAATTATCCTGCGTGACTTCACAATGCACCAATGTGACATCACAAGGCACCAATGTGACATCAAAATATTCCGAAATGCCATTCAGATTGTTACAATATGACTTCACAATGTTCAAATTTCACTACACAACGCTTCAATACAACACGACGATACTACAAATTGTCAACCCTAACTCCCCAAGTGCCGTTATATTTCTCTAATATATCATCACAATGTTAAAATATGGCTTCACAATATTCCCTTCTCACATCACAATCCTCACCTGTGACATCACCATGCTCCATGGTGCCATAACACTGTTAAAATCTGACTTCCCAATGCTCCATTGTGATGTCAGAATGATCCAATGTGAAGTCACAATTCACCAATGTGCCAACATTCTCACTCCATATGCCATTATATTGCTCTATATGCCAACAGAATGTTACAATACGTCTTCCCAATGTTCCATTGTGACATCACAATTATCCAGTGTGACTTCACAATGCTGCAATGTGACATCCCAATGCACCAACGTGACATCAAAATATTCCAAAATGCCATTCAGAGTGTTACAGTATAATTTCACAATGTTCCCTTGTCATATCAAAATCCTCAAATGTGACATCACCATGCTCCATGGTGCCATCACAGTTTTACAATGTAACTTCACATTGCTCCATTGTGACATCAATGTGTTCCACAGTGACGTCACAATGCTCCAACGTGCCAAGACTCTCCCCCAATGTGCCATTATATTGCTCTATGTACCATCACGTTACAATATGTCTTCACAATGTTCAATTGTGACATCACAATTACCCCGTGTGATATCACAATGCTCCAATGGTACATCCCAGTGCACCAATGTGATATCAAAATATTCCAAAATGCCATTCAGAGTGTTACATTATGACTTCACAATATTCAAATTTAACTTCACAATGCTTCAATATGACTCCAGAATGCTACAAATTGCCAACACTAACTCCCCAAGTGCCATTATATTTCTCCAAAACATCATCGCAATGTAACAATATGGCTTCACAATATTCCCTTTTCACATCACAATCCTCAAGTGTGACACCAAAATGCTCCATGGTGCCATCACACTGTTACAATCACACTTCAAAATGCTCCATTGTCACGTCAAAATTATCCAATGTGACGTCACAAGGCACGAATGTAGCATCACAATGCTCCAATATGACATCACAATGCACCAATGTGACATCAAAATATTCCAAAACGCTATTCAGAGTTTTACAATATGACTTCACAATCTTCAAATTTCACTACACAACGCTTCAATACGACACCACGATACTACAAAGTGTCAACACTAACTCCCCAGGTGCCTTTATATTTCTACAATATATCATCACAATGTTACAATATGCTTTCACAATGTGCTTTTGTCACATCACAATCCTCAAACGTGACATCATAATGCTCCAAGGTGCCACCACACTGTTACAATCTGACATCACCATACTCCATTGTGACATCACAGTGATCCAATATGACATCACAATGCTCCAATGTGCCAAAACTCTGGCCCCATATGCCATTATATTGCTCTATATGCCATCACAATTTTACAATATGTCTTCATAATAATCCATTGTGATATCACAATTATCAAGTGTGACTTCACAATCCTCCAATGTGACATCACAATGCACCAATGTGACATCAAATATTCCAAACTGCTATTCAGATGTTTAAAATGACTTCAAAATTTTCAAATTTAACTTCACAATGCTTCAATACTACACCACAATACTACAAAGTGTCAACACTAACCCCCAAGTGCCCTTATATTTCTCCAATATATCATCACAATGTAACAATATGCCTTCAGAATATTCCCTTGTCAAATCACAATCGTCAAGTGTGACACCACAATGCTCCATGGTGCCATCACACTTACAATCTCACTTCAAAATGCTCTATTTTCATTGCACAATGATCCAATATGACATCACAATGCACGAATGTAACATCACAATGCTCCAATGTGACATCACAATGCACCAATGTGACATCAAAATATTCCAAAATGCATTCAGTGTTACCGTATGACTTCACAATGTTCAAATTTGACTTCACAGTGCTTCAATATGACATCACAATGTTACAAAGTGCCAACAGTAACTCCCCAATGCATCATCACAATGTTACAATATGCCTCCACAATATTCCCTTGTCACATCACAATCCTCAACTGTAACATCACCATGCTCCATGGTGCCATCACACAGTTACAATTTGACTTCACAATGCTCCATTTTGACGTCAAAATGATCCAATGTGACGTCACAATGCTCCAATGTGCCAACACTCTCGACCCATGTGTCAATATATTGCTCTATATGCCATCACAATGTTACAATATGTCTTCATAACGTTTCATTGTGATATCACAATTTTCCAGTGTGATATCATAATGCTCCAATGGTTCCAATGGTACATCCTAATGCACCAATGTGACATCAAAATATTCCAAAATGCAATCGGGAATTTTAAAGTATGACTTCACAATGTTCAAATGTGACTTCACAACGCTTCAATATGATTCCAGGATGCTTCAAATTGCCAACACTAACTCCACAAGTGCCATTATATTTCTCCAAGATATCATCACAATGTGACAATATGCCTTCACAATATTCCCTTGTCACATCACAATCCTCAACTGTGACAACACCATGCTCTCTGGTGCCATCACACTGTTACAATCTGACTTCACAATGCTCCATTGTGCCGTCACAATGATCCAATGTGACATCACAATCCTCAAATGTGCCAACACTCTCGCCCTGTATGCCATTATATTGCTATATATGACACCATAATTTTACAATATGTCTTCATAATGTTCCATTGTGACATCACAATTATCCAGTGTAATTTCACAATGCACCAATGTGACATCACAATACACCAATGTGACATCAAAATATTCCAAAATGCTATTCAGAGTTTTAGAGTATGACTTCACAATCTTCAAATTTCACTAAATAACACTTCAATACGACAGCACAATACTACAAATTGTCAACACTAACTCCCCAAGTGCCATTTTATTTCTCCAATATATCATCACAATGTTACAATATGCCTTCATAATATTCCCTTGTCACATCACAATCCTCAAGTGTTACACCACAATGCCCCATGGTGCCATCAGACTGTGACAATCTCACTCCCAGGTGCCATTATATTTCTCCAATATATCATCAAATTGTTACAATATGCCTTCCCAATGTTCCCTTGTCACATCAAAATCCTCAAATGTGACATCCCAATGCTCGATGCTGCCAACATGCTGTTATGATTTGACTTAACAAAGCTCCATTGTGACGACAGAATGATCCAATGTGACATCACAATGCAGGAATGTAACATCACAATGCTCCAATGTGACATCCCAATGCACCAATGTGACATCAAAATATTCCAAAATGTCATTCAGAGTGTTACAATATGACTTCACAATATTCAAATTTGACTTCACAATGCCAAGTGCCATTATATTTCTCCAATATATCATCATAATGTCCCAATATGGCTTCACAATTTTCCCTTCTCACATCACAATCCTCAAGTGTGACACCACAATGCTCCATGGTGCCATAACACTGTTAAAATCTGACTTCCCAATGCTCCATTGTGACGTCACAATGATCCAATGTGACATCGCAATTCACCAGTGTGCCAACAATCTCACCCCATATGCCATTATATTGCTCTATATGCCAACACAATGTTACAATATGTCTTCCCAATGTTCCATTGTGACATCACAATTATCCAGCGTGACTTCACAATGCTGGAAGATGACATCACAATGCACCAATGTGACATCAAAATATTCCAAAATGCTATTCAGAGTTTTACAATATGACTTCACAATCTTCAAATTTCACTACACAATGCTTCAAAAGACACCACGATACTAAAAGTGTCAACACTAACTCCCCAAGTGCCGTTATATTTCTCCAATATATCATCACAATGTTACAATATGCTTTCACAATGTTCTCTTGTCACATCACAATCCTCAAATGTGACATCACAATGCTCCAAGGTGTCATCACACTGTTACAATCTGACATCACAATACTCCATTGTGACATCACAGTGAATCAATGTGACATGACAATGCTCCAATGTGCCAACACTCTCGTCCCCTGTGTCATTATATTTCTCTATATGCCATCACAATTTTACAATATGTCTTCATAATGTTCCATTGTGCCATCACAATTACCCAGTGTGACATTACAATGCTCCAATGTGACATCCCAATGCACCAATGTGACATCAAAATATTCCAAAATGCCATTCAGAGTGTTACAGTATGACTTCACAATGTTCAAATTTGACTTCACAATGCTTCACTGTGACTCCAGCATGCTACAAATTGCCAACACTAACTCCCCAAGTACCATTGTATTTCTCCAATATATCAACACAATGTTACAATATGCCTTCACAATATTCCCTTGTCACATCACAATCCTCAACTGTGACACCACCATGCTCCAAGGTGCCATCACACTGTTACATTCTGACTTCACAATGCTCCATTGTGACACCACAATGATCCAATATGAGTCACAATGGTCGAATGTGACATCAAAATATTCCAAAATGCCATTTAGATTGTTACAGTATGACTTCACAATGCTCAAATTTGACTTCACAACGCGTCAAAATGACACCACAATGCTAAAAACTGCCAAATCTAACTCCCCAAGTGCCATTATATTTCTCCAATATATCATCACAATGTTACAATATGCGTTCACAATATTCCCTTGTCACATCACAGTCCTCAATTGTGACATCACAATGACGTCACTTTGGATACAGTCTGGTAACCCTTCAAATAGTAAAACAGTTATCACATCACCCAAGAGTTCTGCCTCTAGATACATATCAAAGAAAAATCAAAATATGTCTCCACAAAACCTTTTGCAAAAAATGTTGGTAGCAGCGTTATTATAATAACCAAAAGGTAGAAACAACCCAAATACTGGGCAACAAATTAATCAATAAATGTGGCATATCGCAGAACTGATATTTACCCATTAAAAGAAATGAGGCATTGACACTGCAACATGGATGAACCTTAGCAACATTATACTAATGTCAGTCACAAAAGACCACATGTTGCATGATTGCATTTATTAATAATGTAGCTAAGTAAAATATATTGGGACAGAAAAATGGATTAGTGCTTCCGTAGGGAAGGGGATGACAAAAGAGATGGCTAAAAGGTGTATGCTTAGTTTGGATTTGTGTATTTTTTTCATTGTTGTTTTAAGGCGATAAAAAATGTCCTAACACCAACTGTGGTAATGGACGGATGTATCTGTGAATATACTAGAAACCATTGAATTGTACACCCTACATGGAAGATATGAATAAGTAGTATGGTATGTGAATTCTATCTCAAAAAGGCATTTTTTTAAAGCAAATATTCGGGACTGGAGAGATGGCGCAGCAGTTAAGAACACAGGTTGTTCTTGCAGAAGACCTGGGTTCAGATCCCAGCACCCACTGTCTGTAACTCCAGTCCCAGGGGATCCGACAGCCTCTTCTGTCCTCTACGGGCATTGCACGACATGGGTACATTTACCTACATGCAGGCAATACACGCATGCACATAATGTAAAAATAGTGAAGGAAATATTAAAAAAAAAAAAGAAAGAAAGAATACCATTGCAGTGGGGAAAGGATGACGTTATCCAATAAATGATCTTGGATCAACTGGCTATCCACTCATAAAATTTTCCTTCAAGCCGGGTGTGGTGGTGCACAACTTTAATCCCAGCAGAGGCAGAGGCGGGCGGATCTCTGTGAGTTCAAGGCCAGCCTGGTCGCCATAGTGAATCCAGGCCAGCTGGGGCTACAGGGAGACCCTGTCTCAAAAAGACTGAAAAAAAAATCCCTTTGGCCTATACCTCCACACAGCACAAAAATCAACTCCGATAGTTTGCAAATCTAATGTGAAAAGCACAAACAGAATTTTCAGAAGAAAACATTCTTGACCTTGAGGATACATTTGCTAAGTAAGATAAAGAATAAAAGGGGTGTGTTAATTGGGTTTTCAGAGCTGTGACAAATACATAGAAGTTGAAGCTACCTAAGGGAGGGAGTTTTATTCTGGATCTTGGTTACAGGGGTTTCAGTCCACAGTGGGAGGGGCATGTGAGAGCAGCCGGGAAGCAGGGAAGGAGCATGACTGCACAGGTGGACTCTCTCCTTTTCCTTTTTAACTCCATTTGAGCCCCTAGTCTATTGGACTCTGTGCAGGGCATGGGTTCCTGATAAAGGTTCCTGGTGTTGCTCTGGGGACAGGTGGCACACTCCCCTCTCCACCACATCTTAAGCAGGCTGCCTAGCTTCATACAATGTTTATGCTTTGCAAAGGAGACTCCCAAGTCATGTGACCAGCTGCTCTGGGTCCTAATTGAAGACCAAGTTTTCTCTGCGTCTTGGGGCTATGTCCTCTCCACCCTGCCTCAGTTTACCTGCAGTCCCTTTCCAGCTCCTTGGATTCATCAGTGCTGCAAAAAAACTTTCCTTTGAAGAGCTGCACTGCAATGACGGCAAATATGAACATGAAGAGCATGTAGACGATCAGGATGTTCAAGACATCCTTCAAGGAATTCACCACACAGCCAAACACAGCCTGCAGGGAGGAGGGAGCAGAGACAAGAAAGAAGGGTGGAACCATAAGGGAGGGGCCATGTGGGAGAGGTCATGGACGGAGGGGTGGGTCAAGGAGAGAGGGTAGGAGATGGGTGGAGGCAGGAAAGGGTATGGAGGGGACCAAAAGAAAGAATAGGATGGGGCAGTTACCAGCTCAGAACCTCAGAACCTCTAAAGCCTAGACTCCCAGAGGCATTCAAGGACCCCTCAAGGCCTTCAGACCTATGATCACAGAAGGCAGTGCTGTCAGTTATCATAACAGCTGTTTTTCTCTCAGGAAGTCATCTTGGTTTAGACTAGTGGGCTGGAGGTACCAGACCAGGCAGCTGGATGCCCAGGAGAACTGGCCTTACTGGAACTAGGCCACAGGAAGGAGCCAGAAGGGACCAGGCCCGTAACAGGGGAAATTTGCAAACCTCTGCCCTGCTTCTGCCTTCTTCCTACCCAGCAGCATCAATGATACGGGGAGGACTAAAGCTGAAGAAGACAGGCTGTGTCCCCAAGAACCACAAGACAGGGAATTTGAATATGTTCTATGGTCTAGATATGACTCAAGTTCTCCAGTCTGCTCTCAGAGCTATCTTGCAGACCCACAGCCATCTCTGGAGATGCTGCCTGGCACACTCCAAATGCTGGCAGCTGCCTGAGCCAAGGAAACTGCAGCCCACATACAATATTCTTTCCCTGCTGCCTTGGATACAAGTCCTGCCTGGGCTCAGAAAGTCTCTGATGCCATCTCAGTTCCCTTCCTCATGTACACTTCATACCCAGGTTCTAAGAAACCCTTTTCCTACTATCCTCTTTGACTAATATCTCTGAGGCTTGAATTTCAAAACTGTTGATATGAAAATCTACTGCATAAAAGACTGAAAAACTAAAAGAGTGAAATCACAGAAATCATTTTGTTCCTGACAGAACGAGTGTATACTGAACTTCCTTCATCCAGGAAACCCACCCATGCTCATGCTCTTGGGTCCAGACCAGCAGCCACTTTCTAGAGTCCTTGATGGCTGGCATCTATCCCTTCACAGTCCCCTGTTCTTCCCTGTCCTTCAACTGTCAGAAGAAAACACAGTGTCCCATCTAATGCTCTGGACTAAGGAAGAGAGGTCTTCAAAAGATTGCAGGAAACAAGCCTCCTTGGAGGAGGATCTTTGAGTTGAGTAAGTTTGTCCCCTTATACAGGTGGGCAATTCTAATTGACACACACAAATACACATACATGGGCATGCATCCACCTACACATGATAACACCCACACTCCTTAAGCCCTGACTCCAGATTCCAACCTTGAGCTTAGGCAGCCGTTTGATGGTCTTGAGAGGTCGCAGGACACGCAGGACTCTCAGGGACTTGATGGTGTTGATGTCTTTCCCTTTGGATCCTCTGATAGGTAAAAATGTTGGAGACAGCTGGCGGAGGATAGAGGAGGCACCGAGGCACAGATGGAATTCTCAGTGGGATACAGATTTATTTCGCATGGGGCACCTTTCCCTTGGGGAAGGGAAAGATGTCAGGGAAGGGAAGGGAAGGGAAAGATGTCAGGGAAGGGCAGGGAAGGGAAAGATGTCAGCCCACGGGTTGTGAGCTGGGACTTTATATATGGGGGCT
>NW_008334081.1:3160127-3160733 GCF_000622305.1 Nannospalax galili | reverse complement strand
GGTCCACTAGGCAGCAGGGGTTGTCTCTCCATGCACCTGAACAGGGTCCTTGATGGTTGCCAGGCATTCGTATACATGTGAAGGGAAGGAAAGTAACAACAGATTAAAATTAGTATGCGTTAGTTTTCGGATCTGGTCCTGAAAATATCTGACAAGGCAAGGAGCAATGGTTAGTATCAAAGTGATAGGAAGCAGGGGGCCCAATAAGGGCAGAAGCCAAGGAGTTAGTCCTGTAAAAATGTCCCATTGAGATGACTGTTGGTACTGGGAATTTTTAAGTGAAAGATTTTTTGCTACCTGTTTGAGTTGTTCTATATCATGTTTGACCTTACCGAATTGGTTGATAAAATAACAGCATTCTTCACCCAGAAAAATACAGGTTCCCCCTTTTTCTGCAGTTAATAGATCCAGGGCTTGCCTGTTCTGGAGTGCAACTTCAGTTAGGGGGGATAATTGTTGTTGTAGGAACTGGATTGACTGGGCTGTAGTTTCCACTGTTGAAGTGAGCTCTTGTCTGAGGTCCTCTATTTCTTGAGAAAGATGCTGGGTTGAGATCAGCGTGTGTCCCAAACCTCTGGCCATGAGTCCTGTGGCTGCCACTGATGG
>NW_008334081.1:3156873-3158068 GCF_000622305.1 Nannospalax galili | reverse complement strand
GCTCTAGTTGAGAAAGATCTCCAAGAGAGAAAGGCACATGGACTTTGACAATCCCTTCCACGCCTGCCACCTCCCTGAGGGGAAGAATGCCATGGGAAGGGGGCTGAGGCTGGGTGTGGGAACGGGTATGGGTTGACCTGGGAGAGGGGTTGGGAGGAGGCAGAAGAGAAGGAGAAGGGGAGTCCTGGGAGGAAGCTGAAGTGGGAGAGATGGGAGGGGTGTCCTGTCCATGAGAGGATGAAGGGGCAGGGGTGTCTGAGGCAAGGTCTGGAATTGAAGTAGAAGCAGATACAGGAGGGGTAAATGGGGTATTTGAGGTAGAAGTCAGAATGAGGTGTTTAAGATTTTGGATTTCCTTGAATAAAGGGGAATTAAGAGAGTGAGTGTCAGACTCAGAATGCTGAGGAAGGGAGGGGGAAGATAGCAGAGAGGGAGTTTGAGGCAGAGAAGGGAGGGGAGTTGTGCTGGCCCCTGGACTGGAAGGCAAGGGAAGGTATTGTGATGGGAGGGCAGGGGGAGGACTTGGTTGTGCCTCAGGCTCGGGAGCAGGGGGGTCTTGGGGCTGGGTTCTGATAGGGGGCAGGTTATCAGGTATGGAAGGATCAAAAGCAGAGTCAGAGGGATAGGGAGGAGTGATAGGGCCAGAGGCCCTTGGAGTTTCAGAATCTGGTGGGACTGTCTTAGCCAGGAGGACCTGGTGGGAAGAACATTTGACACAGGGGGAGGGATTAGCATGGAGGTCAAGAAAGGCATGGATGTAGGGTAGTTCAGACTGCTTGCCATTACGCTGGCAGAAGTTTTCCAAATCTTTTAAAATGTTGAGGTTTAAGGTTCCAGTGTTTGGCCCCCATAGCAACGGATTAGGTGGAAAGTGAAAGAAGAGTTAAAGACCTCAGCTGGTGGGTGGGGGAACAAAGAGGAGGCTTACAGGGAAGAGACAGAGAGAAAGAGAGAGAGAGACAGAGAGAGAGAGAAAGAGGGAGAGTGGGAGAGAGAGAAAGCAGGAAGAGAAAGGTTTGGCTTATGTCACGTAAAAACGACGAGAAGAATCAGGCAACAAAACAAAAGCGTCCTTTTTTTTGTATTGCTGATTCGAGTTGAATTCCCAAACCCCAGGGCAGTGTCCTACAATCACTGGGGGGGGGAATACGAGTTGTGTGTGTCCCCGCCAGTGACCACAGCATCCTGTAGTCAA
>NW_008334081.1:3116465-3155042 GCF_000622305.1 Nannospalax galili | reverse complement strand
GTGAGAAGGATCAGGAAACAGTATTGGTTCCCCAGGTGTCTGGGGCCCCAAGACTAGGAATGGCACAGGGTCCAAGCTAGAGTATAGAATGCCAGGCGGGGAGGCAGGGGGGTGGGGGGTGGGGTGGAAGGGTGAATGAGGCTTAGGGAGTCCCGGCGCGGAGCGCTGCGCTATAGACCTTACCCCAAGAGGCCTGAGGATAGTCTTTAATTTTTATTTTATGTGTATGATTGTATCACCTGCATGTGTATGTGTACCTGTGTCACACAATGCCCATTTAGATCAGAAGGGGGCGTCAGATTCCCCTGAAAGTGGAGTTATGGATCGTTGATACCTGCTGTGTAGGAGCGGGGAACCAAGCCTGGGTCCTTATAAGAGCAGCCAGTTCTCTTAACTGCTGAGCCATCTCTCCAGCTCCATACTTTTATTTATTCTGAAATGTACATCAGTATTATTGACTATAGTCCTCCTTCTGTGTCATCTCTCTCAAAACTTAGCTTTCATGTCTATCTGAAACGTTGTACCCTGTGACCACTATCCCCACTCCTTCCTGCCTGGCACTCAGTCTCTGGTAACCATCATTCTGTCTCCACTTCCATAGAACATCAGCTTCTTAGATTGCACATGAAAGTGAGATCAGGCAGTGCTCTCTTTCTGAGCATGGCTGATTTCACTTAGCATATTCTCCAGGTTCATTCATGTAGTTGCAGTAACAGAACTGCCTTCTTTTTGAAGGTTCAACTGCATTGCAGTGTGGATATATGCCACACTTTCTCTACCCATTCATCCACTGGTAGACACGTAGTCTCCTTATCTTTTAAAAAATGCAAGAATGACCATTAGAACTGCTAAGTCACATGGCTAATAATATATTTTGATGCACAAATGTTTTCAGAATTTCTAACGTCCAATTTATCTATTTTGTTGTTGCCTATGCATTCAGTGCCACAGCAAAGAAATCATTGCCAAGTCCATTTTCATTAAGATTTCATCTGCTTTCTTCTAAAAGTTCTGTGGTGTTTAGCTCTGATACTTAGGCCTTTGATCCATTTAGAGTTAATTTTTAATAATGAGGTGAAGGCTTAACCTCATTCTTCTGCTTGGATATCACATTTTCTCAGCATCACTTGTTGAAAAGATTATTCTTTGAACAGCCTATTCAAGAATCATTGGGGCACAGAGGTGCAGTTGGAAAGTAAGTATAACTTCTAATGTTCTGTCACTCAATAGACTGGTTCTTCCTAACAGTTAATTCTGTCTTTCAAAATAGCTGGTAGAGATGAATATTCCCAACATAAATAAATGATAAATGAGGTGATGGACATGCCAACTGCTCTGATCTGACTATTAAATATGTATGCATATATATATGTTACACTTTACCCCACAAATATATACATTTATTATATATCAGCTAATTTTTTATTTAATTCTTAGTGCATGTGAGCATTTCTGGGATTTCCATTCTTTTTCGTTGATCTACACACCTGCTTCTATGTCAGCAGCACACTGTTCTATCATACCTTTGTACTAAATTATGAAATCAGGAAGTATGTCCTCCAATTTTATTCTTTTTCAAGATTCTTTTAGCTATTTGGGGTCCCTTGAGATTCTATATGAATCCTAGAATGGATTTTTTCTATTTCTGTACAAAATACCACTGAGCTTTCAATAGAATTTGCATGGAATCTATATATCACTCTCAGTAATATCTTGAAAAAAATAAGTCTTCTTTCAGGTACTATGGCACATGCCTCTAATTCCAGTTACTCAGGAGGCTGAGTCAGGAGTCAGCAAGTATGTCAGAAGTTCTGTTTTACATAGAAAATTCAAGACCAGCCTGAGCAGCTTAGTGACACCCTGTTTCAAAACAAAAATAAAAGGCCAGGGGATAGGGATCTAGGTCAGTGGTAGAGCATTCGCTTAGAATGCACAAGATTCTGGGTTCAATCCCCAGTGCTTCAAACAGCAATAATAGTGAGATTGCATCTTCCAGTCCAGGAGCATCAAATATTTTTCCATTTATTTATGTCTTGTCTGTCTTCTTTCATATTATGCTCTGACAACATTTGGGAGTTTTCTACTGCAAGTCTTCTACCTCCTCAGTGCAGTTAATTCTAAGTGTTTTCTTCTTTTTGATATTCTCCTAAGTATTATAAAACAAAATAAAAATACTTTCTTATTTCCTTTCAAATTTTTCATGGTTAAGGCTGTGGCTATGGCTGAATGGCTGAGCACTTGTGTAACATGCATGAGGCCTTATGTTCAATCCCTAGTACTGGCTGAAAAAAAAGAGAAATTGTTCGTTCTTGATGTTAGCATATAGAAATACAATGGATATGATCCTGTTTAGTTTGTTAGCTGTAGAGACCCAGGTCTGCCTTGCTCATTGGGGAATCTTGCCTTGGTGACAGTGATATTTGATCAGCGACAGAGTTACAAGTCTGAGACTTGTGTTTTCCTTCACAATAAGCCAAATTTATTCTCTAATAGCAAGCTTATATACCCAAGAGGGGCTAGTGGGTACATGCAGGGTCCAGGGTGCATGTAAAGTTCAAATTTAGACAAAGACAAAGGGTGCTCATATTACATGTCACATAGGTTGGTCAATCCTTAGCGTTGCCAGAGGGTCATTTGTTAAAGACCAGAGAATGTGTTAGAGCTTATTAACTAAGGTGTCTTAATTTTAATTACACACATACTTGGTGTTATTTATTAGGTTGTTTTTTACCTCTTGATCAAGGAAGTCAAGATGTTTTTCTTAGAACAAAGACACTAAACTTTTAACCTGGCTAGTTCCCTTCTGCTAGTCATTGCAATGTTCTGCATGACAAGCTGTGAGACACTGTTTTCAGTGCTTTGCCCCTTTTAGCAGAGGCTGTAGCCTGCTTAAAAGTTCAGGCCCATCTTGTCCTGAGTCCAGCCATCTTGGTCTCCAACAGTTAGCCCTCAATTTTTCTGATTTTTCTCATTAGGTCATGAGTGAAGAAAGGATTAATGTAGAATTTTAAACAAGGTAGGTCATTAGATTTCATCTTGTGAGATGGAGCCATGATGGGTTTACACAGGCAAGGTATTAACGGGGGAATATTATGGTGTAGACAATAAGGACAGGAACAAGAAAAGCCTGGCAGAGCCCTCAGGCCACACGTGGATCTGATCACATGGAGGTGGAGAAGGGAGCATGACTTAGATTGCATCAGCTCCAACAGAGTTCCTCCAAGGTTGAAGGTGATTTCTCCAGCCACAGTCACCCATCAGAAGAAAACAATGTCTTAATGAATTTGGCTTGCTTTCCTAACCCCACTGGAGGCCATGGAATTTGTGGCCTCTACCAAAGGGAGGTGATGAGAGTTCACTAGTCTGTGCCATTTGTCAATTAGGTCCTGGCCACAAGAGACCTGAGAAGCAAATACACCTTCACAGCTATGACAATTGTACTGAGAAAAAGATGCAAACATGAAAACATTGGAAATTTTAACATATGAAACATCATCGACCTTTCCAACTATTCCAAATCCTTTAAATAAGTGCCAGAGGAAAACTGATTGGATTCAGGGGTTTGAAGGAAGACATGGGATCCACTTAGACACAGAATGAGTGGGAGAAACATGCTAATCACCTCATCCTCTGTTCACGTAATCAACCTGCCTGCAGAAAATATATCCCCTGAAGGAACAAATAAAGATTACTTGAAGTTGAGAGTTCTTCTCCAGGACACACCAAAGTAACTACCTTAATTGCTTCTCTTTTCTTTCCAATACAGTTGACCCAGAGCAAGGAAGTTCTGCCCTCTCAGATGAAGCCATTGCTAGCATCGTGGTTGGACTTGTGGCTGGGGTGGGTCTGATAGCAGTCCTGGCGTATCTCCTGTATTTAGTCATATCTGACAGGTATGATGGTCTTTCTTCTGCTGTTTCCTTCAAGTGTAAGCACCATGCTTGGGAGAGGAAAAGGGTTGCTTTACATCTGCCTCTGAGCTGGCTCTCCTCCTCCCCCTTCCTAAGCCTCTGCTTCTCAGCACTAATTCCTGCAGGTTCAGGCTCCTGTTCCTTATGCTCGCTGTACTCCACTCTCTCGGGGTCCATTCCTGTCTAGTTTAGAGAAAAGGATCCAATTATGTCCTTCTCTTCCCGTCAGGAAGCCAATACAAGAAGAAAAGTAAAGAAGGGTATCACAGGTGCAGCAAGAGAAAGCTAGTCACATGCCTTGCTATCCACATCAGCAGAAAGAGGGAGGGACAGAGCAAGAAGACAATCTAGGATGAAGCAGAACCATCGTGTCCTCTTGGACAATAAAATGAGGAGGATACATAAACAGAAGCTACCTGTGGGAAACAAAACAGAGGAGGGGTTAAGGAAAACAGGTCCAGAAGCAGCCAAACAAGACATTTCCAGGATTCTAGATACAGCAGTAAAGCACTAGCCCTGGGTGTAATCTCAGCAATAAGAAATGAAATAGACCAAATATGGACATCCAGCACACACAAGGAGGGATCACGTTTAGATTAAGGAATGAGGAAAGGAAAGGCAGCACCAGGCATGGTGTGAATGAATAGCACTCAGAGCAAGGATCTCCTAAGAATTATCTGTCCACACTGACCACCCCCACAAACTCAACGAGCAAAGGTCCTGGGCATGTTAGTAGTGTCACAATGTCTTCTATTTATTTAGGGAAAGTGACTAGCGCATACCCTCAACCTTCTTCCACGGTGAATAAAGCCACTCTCCCAGGGAGAATTGGTACGTTCTACCACATGTCCTGCTTTGCCAGGGGATCCTGGATTCTTAAGCCACTCCCTCCCTTCTGAATATTCAGAGGGGATAACGTTTTCCTAGTCCAAAGGCTCTCATAAGTCCTCACATACTTTCTAGCTACAGAAGAGCCCCCTGAGACACCTCTGGAGAGAGGCTCACTCTACCTAGGCAAGGCAGGCCTAAGGGAACCACATCTCTAGAAGTCACCCTGACTCCATCACTCCTGCCTGTGTTATAGATGTGGGCATTCTCCATTTTGCAAGATTTTCCTTCTCCTTTGGATGATCTGGGTGCTGTGGGCCTCTATGCGCCTCCTTGACATTATAGTATGTTGCTGAGAGTCAAGTATGGGAAAAAAAAATCAAGGCCCTGTGAACTGGGACAAGTCAGAAATGGCTCTGTCCTGCTCCTTTGTTGATATTAATAAAGTGGGTCCAGAGCACAGATTTTGAGGGAAGCTAATTCTTTAAAGGATTGCAGGCCATCCCCGACCCTGCACTCAACCACCTCCACTGGTTACTGCCTTCATCTAGGAATCAGAAAACCTTAGTCAGCTTTGCATTTCCATGCATTGGTAACTCTTCTTTTGCTCCCCGAGGTGTGGCCTCCAATGATGACTCTCTTTATTAGGTAAGCACTTTCACTGAATTATTTTCTCCTGGAAATGTCACTGGAGAGATTGGTATTTGTGTTGTTTTGGTTGGTTTGTGTCCTAGTTTGTTTCTCCATTGCTATGACAAAACTGACCAATATCAACTTGGGGAGGAAAGGGTTTATTCAGCTTACATCTCCCAGGTCACAGTTCATCAGGGAGCCCAAGATAGAAACTCAGGTCAGGAACCCGGAGGCAGGAGATGGAGCACAGGCCATGGAGGAATGTTGCTTACTGGCTTGCTCCCATGGCCCCTGCTCAGCCTGCTTTCTTATGCAACACAGGCCCACCTGCCCAGGGGTGGCACCACCCACAGTGGGCTGGGCCCTCCCACATCACTCAACAATCAAGAAGATGTCCCTCAGACATGACCACAGGCCAGTCCAATGGAGAAAATTCCCCAATTGAGGCTCCCTCAACCCAGGTGCGTCAAGTTGACACTAAAGCTATGCAGCGCAGTTTGCTTGTTTGTTTGTTCAGACAGGTTCTCACCATGTATATTATGCTATTCCTGAACTCACTATGTAATCCAGGCTGGCCTTGAACTTTAGCAATTCTCCTCCCTTAGTCTCCTGAGTGCTGGGATTGAAAGTCTGTGTCACCATACTGGGCTGAGAATGAAGTATTCCTGGAGACACAACTGTGAGATCAAGCTTGAGTCTATATTCCTTGATGCTGCCGCAAAGGAAGATTGGTTAATCCTTCCCTCATTCAAGAAAGTGTGTTGTAGAAATATCACCATCCTGTGTTTAAATCCCAGCTGTGATTCTTGGTACTCTGGCCCTTGACAAGGGACTTGACCACTTTGATCCTCAGTCCTGTTACCTATAACATGGGCATTCTGCCTACCTAAAAAAAGAGGTTAAAGGAATCTAACAAGTTATCAGATGCACAGCAACCAGTACAATGCTCAAACAAGAAAAGTACCACATCATCCCCGTCTCTCCCCTCTGTCTCAATTTGCTCTGGCCATCAGGTATGATTTCCATTCTAATTGGTCTGAGGCCCTGACTTCTTCCAATTATACCAATTTTACCAAAATTTAATCATTGTAACCTTTCCACAAGATGTACACATATAATAAAAAGTGCTTAAAATCATTGATGACGCTTTTAGAGTGCATGGACTCTCACAGGTCGATCATACTTGTAAGCAGCATACAAACCAGCTTACTTCACATTTACCTTTCCCTCCCCTTCAAATATACCTTCCTGTCATTTCCCTGCAGAGAGCAATGAGAGTCAGAACAGCACTGTCTGTAATATATATATTACATTAATTATATATTAATATGTATTACATTAATTATATATTAATTATATATCATATATTACATTAATTATACATTTATTACTATATTACATTAATCATATATTAATATATATCCGGCATTTTTCACTCAGCCCTGTTCTGTGTGATTCATCTGTGTTGCTTTGTTTCTTTCTGATGTATTCATTGTCAGTGCTGTCTTACCCTATTCCATGGCATCAACAGCATAATCTGTCTCTTCTAATGATCAGGACATCAGCAAACAGAGAATGAGAGAGAAGAGACCTCTCCCAAAACTCACTGCTTCACAGAGGCAACAGGACAGTGATGCTGGGTCACCAGCAAGGTGAGACTCTGACCTCTGATACTGAGTTCACTGATGGCTTCTCATACTTTTCAGATGCCTGAACTTCATTGCTCAGCAACCAAGACATCCAACTCCAGCCTCCACACTGACAACAACCACAGATCTTTAGTCAGAAGTTAAAAAGAAGTGACGCATATGTCAAAGGCCTTTCCTGGACTCACACCTAGGGAAACAAACGCTGGACTTAACAGACCTCAACATATATGACAGAACGCAAAAAAAGTCTGGTGTTGGGGCTATAAGGGGTGCAGATGGGGAGAGAGTCTAAATATTCTCCAGATGTATAATATGAAATTTTCGAAAGTTCATTAAAAAAGGTACAGAGTGTTTAGGAATAAACTCAATAATAGAAATGCAATATCTATTCACTATTCGAATGAGTAATTCAATAGCTAAATAAGTGGATATTACATAAAAATTAATAAATTGTTGGGGGCAAATAATTGATGCCACCTGCATTATTCTCTGCAGTGTTGATGCATTCCTAGACTCTCACCCCTCACTAGGAGATCTCTATGCCCTAGGGACATAATATATTCTCTCTCTCTCTCTCTCTCTCTCCCCCCTGTGACCACTTCAGGCTGTAGGTTCTCCTTTTGGTGTCAATACATGAAGATATATTCTAGCGCCTATAGGAAAGCCCACCTTCCCTAGCATTGAGATTTGGCCGACACAGCTTTTTTTAAATATAGTTTTTATTTGTTATGTATATATTGCCTGCATGTATGTGAGTGCACCCGTGTTGTGAAATGCTGTGGAGATCAGAAGAGAGCTTCGGATTCCCCTGGAACTGGAGTTAAGGCTGGTTTGTAGCCGCCATGTGGGTGCTGGGAATCGAACCCGGGTCCTCTGCAAGAGCAGTCAGTGCTCTTAACCACTGAGCCATCTTTCCAGGCCCTGGCTGACATAGCTTTAAGAGACAGGCATAGAACCATCGGCCTAGACTCGTTTTAAATTCATCTATTTGGAGATCACCCATTCCTTCCACCTGTGGAAAATGCAAATTAAATGTACTTTTTAAAATTATTATTATTTTTTATACACACTTCCTAGATAGCACCCTCCCATAGCCTCCCTCCCCCCACTTGAGCCCTTATACTCTGATATCCCTGCTACTGTCTGCTGTGTTGTCAGCACCCCAAGCCATTCCCACTACTTGCCCTTCTGGTAAATCTAGTCAGCCTATCTAGAGGTCTTTGTTTTAGGAGGGTCAGCTGTTCCTCATCTAGCAGTAATTAGTTGTCAATATTCCTTTGGATAAGATTGGGGTCTCCTGTTCATTTTCCCAGTTCTAAAGTACTGTCTTTTTAAACAAAAAGTTCAATGAGTCAAAGGCCAGAGCTCAGACCTTTTCTGCTCGTAAGAACCAGCCCATTCTGTTCCTATCTTCTCTACTTGGGCCTTGCCTCCATCCAACTAGGACAATAAAGAAGATCTGTATAACATTAGTAATCATGACATGCAGAAGGATGCCCTATTAAATAAGACAGTGCACATGACACTATAGACTTTCAGAGCCAAGGGAATATTTGATGCACAGTTTTCTTGGTAAGAATCATGGAGACAAAAGTTCAGTCCTTTCTTGGAGGTTACAGTAATATTTATGGAAGAACAAAGACTTCAAGCCCACCTTGGAAGCTGTGAAATATTACACAAATATCAACCTTCTAGCTTTGGGACAATTTGTTGATCTTTACAACTTAGCAGTAATAGATAAGTATGTTAGGTCATGTGATATTAGCTCATTAGATTATCAAAGGGTTTATAACTCAGAAGATAACCAAGTGCTTTTTACTAAACAATAGAAATCAATATTATTTCTGTCATATTTACATTTTAAGACTTAAAAATCTTTCTGTTTTTCATAGTGAGTAATGATGATGTAAAATAAATTGTTAAAGCATTAAAAATACCTAAAAATAAAAAGTAATAAAAAGTTACTGAGTAATATTAGAATTTATTGTTCTAGAAATATTAATTGCAACCACGAATAATACTATCAATAGAAGTGTAATTTAAGGATACTAATTGCATTCTTTATCTTCTACTTACATAGTTCTAATACAGACATGCTCATAAATTATCATGTCATCACTCAGTCTCACCTACACAATAACAGAGCACTGATAAGTCTCATTACTCTATATTTCAATTATTTCACCTATAGAATTGTGTATTATTTGTTCCTTTTAAAAAAAATGAGTGTGAAGTCAAGCTCTGACCACTCAGGGTAAGGCACGGGACCACTTTGCCTTAGGAATAAAGTCCCACTGGGAGCCCCACTGAGTATGTTTGCCAGCTGGGTTTACAGCAGTTATGTACCTGCTGCAGAAGTAAAGTTTTTGACTTTCCAAAATACTTCAGACCGTGTGGTCATTTTCTTGAGATCCCAAACACATTTCTAACACCCCACACCTGTCCTATCAGAGTCTTACTTGAATTTGCCATAACCTTGAAGGTTATGTCCCTTTTCACTTCAGTGCATGAACCCTTCAAAAAAGAAAATAAAAACAAGAATGGCTATTCCTTTCTCTTTAAAGCCTGATGTGAGGCCACCACACACAAGAGAATCAAACCTGTATTCAGTGGGAAATCTACACACTGACAACTGTCAAGGTTGCTTGCCCTTAAGTAGGATTGGGGTCTCAGCACTTTGTGACTTGGCAAATTTACAACTGATCCTTTCATGAGCCTGTCTCCAGAACTCCCACTAGAAGCAGCTAGGAAGACTATTTGCCAAATCCATAAGCAATTCCTAAAGTGCAATGCAAAAGAGACGATAACATCTTTAACATCTCTATGGACTTCATTCATGAAGATGCCCAGAAAAGCAAAGATTATAGCTTTTCACTGACACAGCTTTCTGGAAATGTGAGAAAGGAATAGAAGTCTACTCTTCATAAATCATTTTAATTATTGTTAAATTAGTATTTATTTATTGTTTTGTTAAATTATTGTTAGCTGTGGGTTAAAGAACCCACAGTTGTTGGTGTTGGGTTTTCCCATTTCTAAAATAGCCCATTTTCATGTTAGTAACTGCTTATGTGGAAGGTATTATTTTTAGTTTCTGTGGTTGTTGTATAAGACCACCTGTCTGCCTTAGAGTAAAGAAGCCACTAAAATCCCTCAATTTCCCTTGGCCAGGAACTTCTCAAGGCTTTTTGGCCATGGCTCCAAATAAGACCACAGGAAACAGAGCTTTCCAGGCTTCTGAGAACGTGCTCATGTGAACTTAAAGCAATGGTGACAGCATGTGCAAGACCCATGCAAACTCAATCAGAAAAATACCAGCATAGAACTGGGGAAATGGGAAAGAAGCTCCAGCCTTAGCCAAGGATCTATTGGCAGCTGATCACTGCTGGGCGAGGGAGAGTTGATCTTCTTTAAGGGAGTAATGCTAGACAGGTTGACCAGGCTCCAAGGGATGAACTCACACCAAGGGACATCTGGATACACAAACTTGACTAAATAGGCCTTAACATACATGACAGAATGCATAAAATCTGGTTGCAGGTCTATGACGAGGATGCAGATGGGTGAGGGTCCAAATATGATTAAGATGTATGAATTCCACAAAAATTTAATTAAAAATATGCATTAAAAATTACTCAGAAAAGTGTAACATCCCTTTTGCATGTTTTTATCTTTTTCTTTATTTGGGATCCTGACCAGGACCTGGACATACTTTCCCTGACACTTAGAGCTTCCTCACTGTCTCTGAAGCTCCTCACCCAATGCAACTGCTTGTCTGCCATGTGGCTGCTTGCTCCTGACTCCTTGCCTATCAAAACCAGGGAATGGATCCACACCTAAGAGCATTTGGAGAACAGAAATGAGACTGAATAGGTCTTAAAGAACAATAGAGGACATGAAGTGAGGTGGGTGCAGGGAGTTGGGGGTGGATCTTAGAGGAGATGGGTGAGGAGTTCTGAATACAATCAGAATTCACAGCATGAAATTCCCAAAGAATATATTAAATATATTATTTTTAAAGAAATGGTCTTTTTGAGCTGGTTGTGGTGCTGCATGCCTTTAACTCCAGCATTTGGAAAGACACAAAACATGCCTGCACCTGTTGTGCCTAGAAATCTCGTGCCTCAATTTCTACCCCTTCTTCAAAATTCTGCTCTTTAAAAGTAGAACAGCAGGGCTGGTGAGTGACTCAACCCATAAAAGTCCTTGCTTCCCAAGCCTGACAAGCTGAGTTCAATCCCTAGAACCCATAGTGCAAGGAGAGAACCAGAGCAGACTCTGTTTAAAATAAAATCTGAGGTCCAAGAACCCCACTGATATTGAAAAACAACAACAACAACAGCAACAACAACAATGAAACATGAGGACAAAGTGCAACTAACTTGGCAGGGTGGATTTTACTTTTGTAAATGGGTGCGTTGTGTCACTGGGATCCAGCAAGTACCACTAGCCAGAAGTTTGATAGTTTTTTGTTTTGTTTTGTTTTGTTTTCCCCTAAAGCAAGAGTACTGTGTCATTTCCCCATTGGCTGGGGTCTGACCTCACAGTCTTCCCCAGTTGGCTAGTTTGAAAAGAATCAGCACAAAGGAAATGAAGGAAAGGGAGAAGGGGTGGTCAGCTCTGGACTGTCAAGTTCATGTTCTAGGGGTGCAGAAGAACCATTGTGCAAACAAAATTTTACAACGTGGCAGAGGTTAAAAGATTTGAATTCCTTGTCCTAAGCCAAAGTTTTATAAGGGGGGGCGCAAAATAGCATTATAAAGTTACATTCCTGTGACCAGAATTAGAGAGAAAATATTTGAATTTTTGGAATAATTTCTCTCACAGTCACATGTATGCTGTGGCAAAGTGTGCTCATACACCATACACATATACCCACAAAGTAATAGTTTTTTTAAATCTATTCTCGTGTGTGTGTGTGTGTATGTGTCTGTGTGTGTGTTTGTGTGTGGTATGGGGGGAGGGGCTCACCTGTGTCACAGTGTACATATAGAGGTAGGACATCAGTTCTCTCTTTTTACCTATAGGTGAGTTCTAGGGATGAAACTCAAGGTTGTCAGGTTTGCACTGTCAGGCAACAAACATCTTTACTCCCTAAGTCGTCTACTGCCCCCCACAAAAGATCCTAGTTTTATTTCTTAAGAAATATAAGAGAAAAGCCAAGGTAAGGCAAAGCAAGGCAAAATTCTTCTTCGGCTCCCTCAGTGCTCCAGTTTGAGAGGTGCAACTCCTCCCTATGTTCCTGTAGCATACTCTTATATTTTGCTTTTGAGACAGGGTCTCACCACACAGCACTGGATGGCCTAGAACTCTCCTTGTAGATAGTCTGGCCAGGATCTCACAGAGGTCCACCTGGCTGTGCTTCCCAAGTGCTGGGATTAAGGTGTGTGCCACCATGCCCAGATGGACTGGACTCTGTTTTATATTTTGATACTAACATGAGATCTTAGAGGCAAAAATTTTTAAAGTTATGGCTTATAGAAGTATTTTTCTGGGTCAAGTTGATAGTCAATTCTGCTGGTTGGTTTTTATCAACTTGACAAAAACGAGAGTCGCCTGGGAAGAGATAACTTCAATTGAGGAACTTTCTTCATCAGATTGGCCTGTGTCATTGTCTGTGAGGCTTTTTTTTTTTTTTTTGGCCTTTTTGAGGTAGGGTCTCCCTGTAGCCCCAGCTGGCCTGGAACTTACTATGGGACCTTAAAATCACAGAGATCCTCCTGCCTCTGCCTCTGCCTCTGCCTCTGCCTCTGCCTCTGCCTCTGCCTCTCAGAGATGGGATTAAAGGCATGTGCCACTTCTGTGGGACATTTTTTTTATTGCTACTTGATGTAGGAGGACCCAGCCCTCTCAAGGCATTGCAATTCCTGGGCGGGTGGATCTGGTCTGTATGAGAAAGGTAGTTGAGAAAGCCAGGGAAAGTCAGCCATCAGCAGCATTCCTCCGTAGTCTCTGTTACAGTTCCAGCCTCTAGGTTTCTGCCTTGAGTTCCATCTCTGACTTTCTTCAGTAATGGACTGTGACATGGGAGATATAAGATTAAATGAACTCTTTCCTCCCCAACTTACTTTGGTCATGATTTTTATCACGGCAATAGGAAAGGAAACTAGAACATTTAACTGTCTTCAGCTGGAGCTCCACAAGGGCCTGTAGCATTTGCTGCTTCCATATCCTTTTTCAACAACATGGAACCCCACAGTCTCTACAACTCCTCCACTGAGAAGATATACTTCATGGGGGTTCTCCTTCTTTATGGAAGTCTAGTTTACAAATATATCTTCCTTACCTACCTGTTGAGACCATATCTGTTTCTTACACTGAACCATTTTAGTGTTTCCAAGACCTTCACTGCAGTGATCTTTGCACCACTGATATGGCACCCAGATCCACTGTTCTCTGCAGCACTTCCTGGGGTGCCTGGCTTATGTCAGCAGTGCTGGGGATGAGGAAGCAGCTGCTGGGCCTCATTCTCTAGTCATGGTTGCTCATCCTCATCTATACTTCCATCTCTTTTCACAAGCATTTTTAAAATGACTATATAACATTGCATTATGGGCTTAGTACCCTTTGTTTGAATACTTAGAACCAAAAGTGTTTCTGCTTTCAATTTTTTGTTTGGATTTTGGAATATTTGCATGTGCATAATGAGACCTCATGGGATGAGACATGGGTATAAGCATGAAGTTCTTTTATATTTCATGTCTGCCTTATATGAATAGCCTGAAGGTAGATGAAATAATTTTAATAATTGTGTGTTTGAAACAAAGTTTATGTCTACTGAGTCACCAAAAAAAAAAGCAAAGTGTCATTACCTCAGTCTCCAAGTGGAGAATCTGAGATTGTTGGTTATCCCTGCAGTTCTTGACTATGAATCTGCACACCACTGATAAGCAATCATTTTATTACACTAACTTAGGTTTCTAACAGTAAAAATATGATAGACCACGAGAGCAGTGAAAAAACTGTAACCAAGAAACATAGCAAGAAAACTGAGATTAAAGAAAACAACTAGAAATGGTAGAAATGAAAATTTCAGTGAACTACATTAGAAACACAAAGGAGATAATCACCAATAGACTCATCCAAACAGAAGAATCTCAGAGATGGAGAACAAGGTTGATGGAACACTATTTTCAAATATCAGTAAGGAAAAACAACCATGAACCAAGTCAAACAACCATGAACACAACATCCAAAAACTCTGGGATAAGATCAAGAGAGCAAGCCTAAGAATCCACAGGATAGAAGGAGCGGAGACTAAAACCAAAAGGCATACAGAACCTATTCAATAAAATTGTAACAAATTTCCCAAATCTAGAAAAAGAGAGCTCCAAGTACAATATGTGTTTAGAACTCCAAATAGACGTAACCAGCAAATTTCCACATGACATTTTATAATCAAGAAGAAACAATATAAAAGCTGTAAGGGAAAAATTCCAACCCATCTACAAAGCAAACATATCAGAATAACAATAAAAGCTCCACTGAGCAACCCAGAAAGATAGAATAGTATAGAATGATAAACTTAAAGCCCTGAAAGTAAATAACTGGCAACAAAGATTGCTAATATCCAACAGAGATATCTTTTAAAACTGACAGAGAAAGGCTGGTAAGATGACTCTGAAGGTAAAAGTGTTGATGCCAAGCCTGATGACCTGAGTTTGATCCCCGGAACCCATGTGGTGGAAAGAGAAAACTGAAAGTTGTCTGACCTCCATATGTTACCTGTGGTATAAGCATGCACTCACTTCCTTAAAGAAAATCTACTCTCTCTCACCCCACAGGAATCAGTTGCCAATAGTTCCTCAGTTAATATTGGGACCTGCTGCTCATTTCCCCAGTTCTATGCTGAGTTTTTGTCTGGGTCAGTCAGCGTGGGTCATGTACATGCTGTCACCATTGTTGCAAGTTCATAGAGCAAGTTCCCAGAGGCCTGAAAGTTTCTCTATCCTTTTGATCATGCACCAACCCTGGCTCTTACAATCTTTCCACCCTCTCTTCCACAATGGTCCCTAACCTTAGAGGAGGAACTATTGGCAGATGATTATGGCAGGGTGAGGGAGACTAGATCTTCTTTAAGGGAGTGATTCTAGATAGACTGGCTAGACTCCAGTGGATGAACTTGCACCAAGGGACATCTGGGCATAAATGCGTGACTAGATAGGCCTTAGCATATATAACAGAATACAGGAAATCTGGGTGTGTGTGTGTGTGTGTGTGTGTGTGTGTGTGTGTGTGTGTTTACGTGTGTGGTTGGAGGAGAGTATGGGGAGTGCAGATGCAGGAGGGTATCTAAATTTGATTAAGATCAATTATATGAAAAGCACAAAACTCAATAAAAATATACATTTAAAAACGTTCTTGAGGACAAATACAAACCTGAAGGTACCATTTAGACTGTGCCCTTCAACCAGCATAAAATAATAAAATTCAATTACAAGTTTGGAAGAAAAAATAATAAAGATAGCCAAAATATGTCTATGTCTCCAGATTGTGAGATTAGGGGAACCTCTTCTCCTGATTTACAATTTTCCATAATAAACATGTAACTTTTATAACCAGCAAAACAATTTTTCATAAACATGTTCCTTCGTGTGGACCTCCAATTTCTAGAGCATACAGGGCACTTAGTAAATGTTTGTTGAATTAACTAATTACTAGAAGTGAACTATTTCCTCACTGAGGAACAAAGTGCCAGGAATCATTAGCCAACCTTTGAGAGAAGAGATCTCAGTTTGAAAGACTCGTAGATTACAACCTCTCCTCATCCAGAACATAAGGACACAGACTCTAGTGAGAATCAGAAAATGCCTATGAAACTATGTTACAAATCAGGAAACTACAAAAAGAACTAGTAGCACTGGCATGCATCCATGGTCACAGTCACTTTGGAGTCAGAAAAAGGAGGGTCTTTTAGTCTAGAATTTGGGGGCAAGTCTGGGTAATATCTATTATTTAAAAGCTCCTAATTTGGAAAAATCTATCTAAAGAGAGGCAGTGGGGGACCACTGTCACTTTTATCCTTTTTCAGATTAATGCAGGACAAGAATGATGTAAAACTGAAGCTCATCAAATAATCATTCCTTTTCTTAACAGTTCACTAATGTCCCCAGTTCTCCAGATTACCCCAAGGAAATATCTCCTGGAGAGGTATCTTGCAAAACTCAAACACTGAAGAGTTACCACTGTCACAGTGTACAGACCTCCCTTACTGGTATTAAGCTCTCTGCCATAGGAGTTAGAGGCTTGGTGGCTTGCTAAATGATACTTCTCCCTCTAACTTTCACCCTCAAACTAATTTTTCTTTTTCTTCCATTTTTGGTCTCTTGAAACAGGGTCTCCCTGAAGGCCCAGCTGCACTATGCACACCAGGCTGGACTTGAACTCACAGAGATCCTCCTGCCTCTGCCTCCCAAGTGCTGGTATTAAAGGCATGCACCACCTTGCCTGACCTGATTTTTCATGTTATGATTGGTAAAAAAATTCCTGTATTTTACAGACTAACTACTGAAACCCCTCTATGATCACATGCCTTAAACTTTATAAATGAGGGTTCGAATAAGTCACTTAATCAAGGCCATAGTATTAATCTCACTCTCCTCCTGCAAAACCTTCTGATAAATTCCATGCCCCTTAGAGTGTGGCATAAGCCCTTCCCAACCTGGTCCCAGCCTACTGTCATCCATCTCTACTCCCCCTTTGGCCCCTCCCCCCATTTTGATTCCCCTGGTTTCTCTTGCCCCTGAACTGATGCCACTTATTCTCATTCCTGCCCTGGAGAACCCTCCACCTTTCTTTCAGGTTTTTGCCTATGTGCAAGATCACTTGGTCAGGAAGTGACCCTGACCAGCTGGGCCCATAGGGCCTCTCTCCTCCTTCCAAATCCCAGGCTCTCACTGCCCATGATACACATTGGCCATGGTAGTGTTAGGTGTATTCTCAGTACTGTCGTTTCCATATTCTTCTGCCTTATTACCTTGCAGTCTTTCTAGAGTGGAACCTCCTTAAAGGGAAGGGACCGTACCTTATATTTCTCCACTGGACTGCACCTACCTGTGATTGTGAATGTGTGCTGAGCACTACAATGTAAAAGTTGCTGTTAGAGGGACTTTGTGCATATTTTTGCATTTAATCCTTGTAAGTTTCTCATCAGTGAGAAAACTGAGGCTTAGAAAAGGTAAGGAAACTGTCAAGCTCATACAACTTAAAACTGACAGGAATTTGAGTCCCTCAGACTCCAGAACCCTTTCAGCCACAAACCATGCTGCCCGTTGCCCAGTGTAAGACAATGCCTTGGATGGGGAGATGTTCCAGAAATGCTCACTGGCCTAGCATTCCCAGGACCAGGCAGAAAGCCAAGAAACTCATAACAAGGGAAACAACAAGCATTCTGGTTCCTCTGAACCAGAATCTGCACTTCCCTGTGTCCCTGCTGGGTCTCCTCAGTTCCATGGCACTGGCCCTCCACTTGTGCCAGTTTAGGTAGCAGCCTCACTCTGGTCCACAGACGGCTTATCTGGGATGCCTGACAAAATGGTCAAAATATTAGGAAATAAACAGCCAGAATCTCTGAAGGAAAAGTCAGACACATGATTCTTTTTTTCCAATGTATATTTTTATTGAACTTTTTGGAGTTTCATACATCTTAATCGTATCTAAATCCCCTCCCCTATCTGCACTCCCCATAGCACGTCCACAGAATTTTGTGCATTCTGTCATATAAGAAACATGATTCTTAAGCAAATGGCTTTTGAGTGGGAGCCCCTTCCAGTGACCACTTAGTTTAAGTTCCTGTGTTATCCTTTTAGGTCCTGTCAGTCAACTTTGGGATCAAAGAAACAAGACATTTGCCAATAAACTGACAGCAGAATTAGAAGAATCCCTGACACCTTGAAAACCTTAGGTCAGTGAAAAGATTCAGCTATCTCCTGACTCACTCTGTCTTGGGGCAGCATCTTCCACATGCAGTGGAGAAGCAGAGCACATCTAGGAAGACAGGCTTCTCTAGGTGGTAGTAGCTACCATTAAGGAGTGACTGCTATATGAAAGCACTGCAACTGATGCTACAAATGTTTTCTCAGTTCATACTTGTTAACATTCCATGGGTTACATAATCTAGTTTAGAAGTTAAGGACATGGGCTCGGGGGAGGGCTGTGTCTGTTCAGAACTACCAGTCTGCCAGCTATGAGTGACATTCATTTGGACATGTGTCTTATAATTTCTCAATATGAAAAAATGACAACTAAATAATACATAAGCTCTAGAGATGATGATGATGATGATGATGATGATGATGATGAAGGAGAAGAAGGAGGAGGAGGAGGGGAGGAGGAGGAGGAGGAGCGGGAGGGGAGAAGGAAGAAGGAGAACTACTCAGTAAATTCAACTATTATGTTAGTTTCCGCTCCATGTTCTAGATACTGGAACTAAGGCTCTGAGAGCTTATTTCAATTGTCCACAGTTAATAAAAGACAATTCACATGCAGTCTGCCTGACTTCCAATACCCTCAAAACCGAGTTCTTGGACTCCCTGCTTTCTTCGGGCAGAGCCTTGTTTAGGGACCAACTGGCCTGGTCAAATGGCTACAGGCAAACTCAGGTTAGTACTAAGTTGTCAAGGTCATCCTCAAAACAGAGGAATAGGAAGGGCATAGAGACAATGGTAAGAATGTGAAGTCTAGAAATCTTTTACTTATTGTACCATCAGTGATAAATGACACGAGGCTGAAATGAGTATCTAAGGGGGAAAGAAATTGCAAACAGGTATCATGACACCTTAAAATGGGGAAAAGCAAACGGGGTCGCAGCTATGCTGCCTTGGCACCTCAGTGTGGTAGAAGGAGCATGAGCTTAGTGTGGGAACATGAGACAAAACCTTGGCACTGGTTCATCTGAGCATTTTCTATGTATCTTTCTCCCTATCCCACCCTGAGCCCAGCAGCCAGAAGGGAGTAAAGTAATTCCACAGAAAAAAATGTTCAAGGTTGAAATCACTCTGCAGTCTCCCAGCAAATGCCATTTCCCTGCTCATGTTTTTGTTGTTGTTCTTGGTTTTTATTTGTTTGGGCGATTTTGGGTGTTTTGTTTAATATTTGTATTAATTTGTTGAGAACTTCAGGGCTAGAGAGATGGCTTAGTGGTCAGGAGGACTAGCTGCTCTTCCAGAGGACAAAGGTTCAGTTCCCAGGACTGACATGGTGGGTAACAACCATCCATTACTCCAGTTTCAGGGGATCCAATGTCCTCTTCTGGCCTCTGAGGACACTGCATGAACATGGCGCACTGACATGCAGGCAGGCAAAACACTCAACCATAGAAGCCTTCTCTGCTAGCTAGTAAGAGCCAGTCCATCCTGTTCCCATAGGCTGTCCTTGGGCTTTGGCCCTGACCAACCGAGGTTACATCAGAGCGCCTGACTAGCCAGGGTGAGTTACCCAAATCCCACCATGCCCATCCCCTTACTTTGGGACCACCACCAGTCACTCCCACTGCTCCAGAGCTCAAACCTTCTCTACTAGCTAGTAAGAACCAGCCCATCTTGTTCCCATAAGCTCTTGGCCCCATCCCACTGAGCCTACTGGATGGCACCTGACTAGCTGGGATGAGTTACCAAATCCCACCACACCCATTCCATTCCTTTGGGGCCATCATCAGCTCCTCCCACAGCTCCAGAGTTCAAGCCTTCTCTGCTTGAGTGAGGCCCTGAAACAACCAAACTGTAACCTGCATGTACTTGGGCTGTGAACAACTGACTGATGAGTCAACCCAAGCATTTCTTATCACTGAGGAAGAGACCCCTACATGACAACCCTAAGCAGTGTGTAAGAGAAACTGAAAACAAGTGTGAAAATTTCATTCCAAGAAACCTGAGTGTTTTCTGATCCAAAACCATGTACAAAGGAAAGGGAGTGGGCCCTTACTCTGACCCATCTGTGTGTAAGAACTACAGAACACTGACACTCTAATCAGATGTGATTGGCACCCAATTTAGACGTGTTGTGTAAGATAAGTGGGGTTTTTCATTTACTGATAGAGGACATGAATTCAGGGGGTGGGGAAGGGGGTGGGGGAGCATGGAGGGTAGTAAAGTGAGGATGGAGATGGGGGAGGGGGTCTGAATATGATCATGATACATTGCATGAAATTCTTGAATAATGAAAAAAAATTAACTTTGAAAAATTTGGGCTATGAATTTGAACATATGTTCTCTCTCATTGTGGATCTTAGCACCAAGTCCCTTGGTTTGAGTTTTTATCCTGACATAACCACAGAAGCCAGGAGAATACAGAGGAACCATGGGGATAAAGGGGAAGAAGGAGCTCAAGAGAAGGGGATAGTAGGAGATGTGTTATTAAGGGGGAAATGGGGAAAAGGGGGGTTACTTTAACTGGGGAGGGAAGAGGGAAGGTTATACAGGAGGAATGAGAGGAGAGATAAATAATGCTTAGATGTTATGAAAAATGAGAGGGAAATTCTTATTAGTTTGAAGTCCTACTGAAAATACACAAGCAATAAGTATATGTAGATATATATAGCTGAAGGCTATATAACAAAAATACAGCGCCAGGCAGAAGAAACCTCACTTTAAGTTTTTGGTCAGGGTAGTCCAAGAGACTCTCAAAATAACACAGGCTGTTGTCACGGTCCTTCATTGCCTCCCAGAACTTGAAGGTAAGACCCTATTGCTGAAGACAGGCTACACTTTAGACACAGGACTCAGAGCGATGGAGCTGGAACTGTCCTGGAAGACTAGTTCTGAAGACTAGTTCTCATGGTATCAGAGGATACTACACAAGCTGCCAAGGAAGTAAACCAATCAATGGTCCTTCCCAGAAAAGTATTGTTATTGCTCCAGTAATGGTACTTTCATATTGGAGGTAATCAACAGCTGTCTAATTGGGATTAAGTTCCACTCAATGTGAGGATGAAGTGGGGGACTATATAGCCAAATACACATGGCTGGAGAAGTCATAGATCCTAGAGAAAAACCTACTTTTGCCACATCCCTAGACCAACATAATTTCTTTATTCTAATTATGCATCCTCACACAGACAAGTGTACCTTTCACCCCTCATCAAAGAAGCTTCTTTTTGCAACAGAGAGAATTACAGAGTTCCACAACTGATCAAACAGAGAATAAGCATCTGTGAGATGGTTAATGCTAAATGACACATCTTCAATGCAACCTCCACACACAGGAGGAAGGTATCTCTCAATTCTCACCTGACAACTTTTCTTATGGTGATTAACACAGAAGCCCACAATTGGCCAATGTGCAGAGAAGAAGAGACTGCAGAGTGCTTATCCCTGAATAGAACGCCTAGTTCAAACCTCTGCCTTCTCAGGCTCAGGGATCATGGTGGAAGAGGAGGCTGAAAGATTGTAAGAGCCAGAGAGGGTGGATGACCACAAGCAAACAAGAGTCTTCCTGACAGCTGGTCAGTTACTCAAATGAACTCCCAGCAATAGTGACAGCATGCACAAGTCCTGTGCAAGTTCAAAACAAGCAAAATCTCAGCATAGATATGGGGAAGTAAGTAAGAAATCCCAACCCAACCTAATGAACAGTGATGGCTGCTGGGAGGGGAAGTGACAGTGTCTTACTTGAAAGAGACACTTGGTGGGCCCAGTGGATGGACCCACACTGAAGGACATTTAGGGACGTAAATCATAGTCTAGGCCATATTATACATATGAAAGTACATTAAATTGGGGGGGGAGAGAAGGGAGAGGTGTGGATAGGGGAGGGAATCTAAATACCATCAAACTATTTTGTATGAAAATTGCAAAAATTCAACTAAAAAAACCACTCAACCACATAAAAAATAAAATTTTAAAAATTATTTGAAGACTTGAGACAGCCTGAGAGGGTGGGTTCGGACCTCCATCGGGGTAGCAGCTTGGAGGTCAGCAGACCACCAGAGAGGGCGGGGTTCTAGCCTCCCTCTGGCCTCCAACTATCAGAGGGCTTATAGAGTGTATTTTGATCACATTCTCCCTCCCCTAACTTCTCCTAGATTCTCTCCCACTCCTTACCCACCCAACTTACTATTCTTCCTCCAAACCCTGCATCAAGCCCAATATGTTTCCTCAAATGCTCTTGAGAGAGGAACCTACCTGGAACTGTGGCCCACCAACCAGTGGTCACACCCTTGAAAATAACTGACTCTCTTCTCCTAGCAGCTGTCAAATACCAAGAGCTCCTCAGACAAGAGTGGGAAATTGTGCCACCTACCTTCTCCATGATGGGATTTTGTCTGTCTTGAGCATAAGGTGGTCTTATGCATGCTATCACAATGCTATGAGTTTATGTGTGCAACTGTCCTGCTTTCTAGAAAACAGTTTCCTTATAGTTATTCATCTCTGACTTTTATAACCTTTCTGCTCCCTCTTCCTCAAAGTTCTCTGAGTCTTGAGGGAAGGGGTGTGGATGTCCCACTTAAGGCTGAGCACTCTGCAGTCTCTCGATCTCTGCACCTTGACCAGTTCTGGGTCTGTATTACCTCCTAATATAAGAAGCTTCTTTAATAAGGGTTGAGAGATGCATTTATCTAATGTTGTGTGTTCACCACAGCCTATATGTATTGTCAGAGGACAACTTGCTATAGTTGGTTCTCTCCTTCTACCATGTGAGTCCCATGGATTAAACTCAGGTCATTAGGCTTGGCAGCAAGCACCTCATCCACTGAGCCATCTTACTGAACCCCTGTTCATGTTCTGAAGAACAGCTAATAAGAGCCTGGCCTGGTGGTCAATCCTTTAATCCCAGCATTCAGGAGAAGCAGGAGGATCTCTGTGAGGTGGAGGACAGCCTGGTCTACATAGCTAGTTCCAGGCCAGCTGGGGTTACAGGGAAACCTTGTCTCAAAACAAACAAAAACAGCTAAAAAGGATTGGCGATATATCTGGTGACTTTGATACAACAAAAGTATGTATGTCATCTCATATGTAATTCCTTATAAACCCAGCCTGGGTTCTTCTCCAATTGGGCTCTTCTCCAATATCTTTTTTTTTTTTTTTTTTTGTCTTTTTGAGACAGGGTTTCCCTGTAGTCCCAGCTGGCCTGGAACTCAATACATAGGCCAGGCTGACCTTGAACTCACAAAGATCTGCCTGCCTCTGCCTCCCCAGTGCTGTGCCACCTGGCAAATTTTGCCTGATTTTATTAGCAGTTTTCATCTGAATTCCCTGGGGAGTGGAATGATTTTTTTTTTTTTTGCTTCTTTTTTGGTCAGAAATCAGATCCTAAAAGTCCTGTGAGATGACAGGATGAGTTGGGGAGTGGCTCTGTGGTACAGCACATGCTTAGCACATGTGAGACCCTGGGTTCAATCTCCAGCACCTAAGAAGGAAAAGGAAGAGGAGGGAAAGGGAAAAGGGAAAGAACAAAGGAAAAGGAAAGCGGAAGAGCTGGGCCCGATGGTGCGGACAATAATCCAGCTACTCGGGAAGCTGAGGCGGGAGCATCTATGTCTCCACCTGGGTTACAGAGCAAGTTCAAGGCTGGCCTAAGCAACTCAGCTGATACCCTGTCTTACAATAAAATGTACAGCTCAGCGGTAGAGAACTTGCCTAGCATGCATGAGGATCTAGGCTCAGTACTAAAGCTTTTTGCGTTTTGGCAATGGTGGGGACCAAACCCAAGACCTATATACTAGACAAGGGCTCTGCTGATGACTTATACTCCCAGCCCTAGTGAAAGTATTTTTAAAGATCAACATGCCTAAATATCAGCTAGAGACAAAGCACAAATCTAACTCATTTCCTGCTTGTCTACTTGCCCCATCTTCCCTCTGCCACAGAAATTCCAAATCCTCTGGATCCCACTCAAATCCAGAGGTGGTGGTAGGGCGACCAAGTCAGCACCCAGCTTCTAAGACCTCAGATTGTCCAGTAAGGTTTGGACATTTTAACCTCCCCCTTCCCAAGCCTTCACAAAATACATGCTCAAGAACAAAAGAAGGCAGATTTCAGGCTGGATTAAGGGAAATTTAATGTCAGTCTCTTACATCACAAGTTATCGTGAAGTTGTGCAAAGAGCAGAAGCAAAGTAAAGTCAGCTCCTTAATCATTTCCTATCCACCTCAACTGTCCTTGGCCCCAAACTCTGACCTCACATGCATACACCCGAACACAAGTAGAACAATTAGGCAGGTTCACAGCACCCACCTTAAAGTGGCCATGATATAGAAGACATTAGGACACTATTTGGGTTCACATGTATGAAGTAGACACTCCCCAGAAAACATTAGGCAACCTAAACACACACACACACACACACACACACACACACACACACACACATCAATGCTGGGAGCTAGATAGAAATGTGCATGTGTCTCTCTGTGCCCTGTATAGTCCACTGGGTTCAATGGAAAAGGAAAGCCATGAAGCCAACATCATGAGGATTATGAAAAGAATTTCCTGCTATTTTCTCTGGAGAACCACAGGCAGGAAATAGGTGATAAATTTATAAAGGGAAGTATAGCCCACTCTACAAGCCAAATGTGATATTCAAGGGTGGTTAGTAGCAGAAGTGGGAGAACAGAAAAGAAAGTCATCATGTGGATACTAAAACTGTAGGAGTCTACGCACTGGCTGGGAACCTACTAATGGAGCCTTCCTTCCTTAGGGGTTGTTACTCCACCTACCTCTAAAGACTGACTTTAGCACGCCACTGGGCATTTTCAGACCACTGAAACATAGAGCTGTGAACTACGGAACTACAATGAGGACCCACACCAATGCATCAGGGCATTTTAAAAAACTTAATTAGATATAGTCATGTGATGTTTCTTTATAATGAACAAAGAGTAACCTTTTTAGAAAAAAAGGGAAAATGGAGCTGGGCGTGCACTTGGGAGGCAGAGGCAGACAGATCTCTGTGAGTTTGAGGCTATGGTCTCCATAGTGAATCTAGGTCAGCTGGGGCTGCAGGGACACCCTGTCTCAAAAAGACAGAGAGAGAGAGAGAGAGAGAGAGAGAGAGAGAGAGAGAGAGAGAGAGAGAGAGAGAGAGAGAGAGAGAGAGACCGAGACCAGAAAAGGAAAGAACAGAAAAGAAAAGAAAGAAAAGAAAAAATGATGGATCTGGCTATCTGAGTGAAAAATGATTCCAGCTAACAGGCAGGAGGACAATGATCACATTCCCACTGTGGATGAGGCAGTTCCCAATACTGGCTCAGATCAAAAACCAAATAAGGCCTGGGGTGAATGGAAAAGGGATCATTTTCTTCAGTGTGTCATATACGGTTTCAGGAAAGCTAAAGCCCCTTAATTATGCTCGGTCGTCTCATATCCATCAGGAAGATCAAAAGACACCTGTAATCTTCCCTAAGAGACTACAAGAGGACATGAGAAAACATACTAACAAACAGCAGAATCACAGGAGGAGGAAGTTCTCCAGAGGGACAAGTTCCTAACTCAGTCATTGTCAAAAACTCCAAAAGCTGAGAGCCCATCCTGAAAAGACCTTGAACAATTACATCCAGGCCACAAATTCTCTTTTATAGTAGGAAAGAAGACAAAGAAAAGAGAAAAGAGGAAGCACCATAGGAAACTGGTGGCTGCTATGAAGGCCAACTGGACAAAGGCCCTCCCCCACCCCACAACAATATCCAAGCCCAGTACTGTTTTCTCTGTGGACAAGAAGGCCATATTCATAGGGAATGTCACCAGAAAAATTAGACCTCACAAGGAATCTTGCCCTATTTGCTGGGAAGTCACTGAAATTATCAGTGTCCTCACAATCAATCAGGTCCCAGGTCAACATTTTTCTCTCAATGATGTGTCTTGGAACCTCCCATACTGGCTCCCATTTTGCCTATCAATCTTGAGGGGCCCTTGGAAGTGTAGACCGTAAGGTCGAACTCATGACTGGCTTCTCAGCATTATCCTTCTCTCTTGGTCCCCAATCTCACAGAAGCACAACTCTTTGGGGCATATTCGGCCAGTCCCTAGAATGTTACTTCATTTGCTCACTTGCTTGTTCCTGGGGAGGCCTACAGTTCTGTTATTCTTTTCTGATACTTCCTCACACCCCAACTCCTCTGTTAGGAAAAGACCTTTCCTTTTTTCTAGGCTCAGCATTAAATTACTTCTCCCTCCCGAGCAGAATTACTGCTTGGTCCTGATAGAGAGCAATATCAAGGCCTCAGTATGGACAGATGGAAGGGTTAAAACAGTCACTCCTGTGATCAAATATCTTAAAGATCCCAAATGCTTCCCACATCAAAAGGAATAATCTCTAAAACCTGAAGTCAGAGAGGACCTAATCCCCATAATTCAAGGACTAAAGAATCAAGGATTACTGATTAAATGTTCTAGCCCATATAATACCCCTATCCCTGGTGTTAGGAAAGGTCCAGACAAATGGAAACTAGTCTAAGATCTAATTAATTAGGCAGTGGTTCCACTTCATCCAGTAGTTCCTAATCCTTACACTCTCCTCAACCAGATTCCCCTCACCAAATGCATCCTATTATTCAGCGCTAAACCTTATGGATGCCTTCTTTTACATCACACTCCATCCTAATAGTTACAATTTGCTTTTGAGGACCCCACTCACAGAGCAGGATAGGTCACTTGAACTGTCCTCCCTCAAGGATTTTTGAGGCAGTCTGCAGTTATTTGGTTTAGCTCTCTCCAAAGACTTAATAAAATGGGCTATCCAGAGACTACTCTAATTCAATATGTTGAGGATCTCTGTGCTGGATAGCTTTAGTGACAACTTGACACACCTGGGTTGAGGGAGCATCAATTGGGGAATTTCTTTCATTGGACTGGCCTGTGGCCATGTCTGTGGGGCATCTTTTTGATTGCTGAGTGATGTGGGAGACCTCATCTCACTGTGGGGGGTGCCCTCCCTAGGAAGGTGGGCCTGTGTTGCATAATAAAGCAGGCTGAGCAGGGGTTAGGGGAGCAAGTCAGTACGCAGTGATCCTCCATGCCCTGTGTTTCAGCTCCTGCCTCCAGGTTCCTGCCCTGAGTTTCTACCTTGGGCTCCCTGATGAACTGTGACCTGGAAGACGTAAGCCAAATAAATCATCTCCACCCAAGTTGGTGTTGGTCAGAGTGTTTTGTCACAGCAATGGAGAAACAAACTAGGACAAAAATTGGTACCAGAGAGTTGGGCACTGCTGTGACAGCCCTGACGCTGGAGGATTGTGGAAGCATTTGGAACTTTGGGCTGGAAAAGTGTTTGACTGTTTAGAGTTTGTGGCTGTGGAGCTTGGAATAGTTATGCTGAAAGAGTTGTGAACAATGGAGGTCTGGCTTGTGAAGCTTCAAAGGGAAGCAAAGACTATCAGGGCTGTTTGTGTGATATTTTGAGTTGAGAATCTGTGGGTTCTAGTTGGCTGGAGCTGAAGAATCAGCTGCAATTAAGAAGAGACCAGAACATTAAGTAAAACCTTTGCTTTACTGGGACAATTGATGCTGGTTAGCTGGGGCTGAAAAATCAGCTATAAGTAACAGAGACCAGCATAACTGTGGTGAAATATTCTGGGAGGCATTTCCTCAGGGTCAGCTCACAGAGGGGACCCAAGCTTCCATCTCACGTTGGAAGCAGAGCTTGGTAATGTGGAAGAGTGTCTTGCATGGTTCTGGTGTTGAAAACGTGAAGGGGTCATAGACAGCAGCTGAGACTTGGCACCCTGAGAGGCCAGGAAAAGCCATAGGTGAAAGTGCAGCTTCAGTTGCAGTGAAGACCCCAGGAATGAAGGGGTCATATAGAGAATCTGAGGTGTTGCACCCTGAGAGGCCAGAAGAGGCCATTGGTGAGGGTGCAGCCTCAGTTTCAGTGGAGACCCCAGCTTTTTGGAGATACTAGGACCGTGGGATGACCACCAAGGACAGCAGTAGGTGTGGAATGGAGCTGGCTTGGATCTGTGAGAGGAGCTGTGTGTGCTGTGGATGGCAGAGTCAGAAGTGGAGCTGCCAGAACCCTTTGGAGCCCAGAAGATTGTGAGTGAATCCCAAATGTCCAGCCTTGAGCTACTTTGCTGGACTTTGGTTTTGCTTAGGTATGCCTGATTCTTCCTTTTGAAATAAAACAGTACATGTTTTGGATTTTACAGAAGCCCACCCTCAGTTAAAAGAGCCCACCCACCTTTAAAAGAGACTGTGGACTTTTAGGTGTTTGGATTTTTTTAGGACTGTGGGATTTTTAAGGTTTTACTGTCTTATGTTGTGATAGTAATGTTAACATCATATCTTGGGGACAAGAATTGGAAAGTTTATGGTTTAATAGTGATGTGTGTGTATGTCAAGTTAACAAGGGGTCAATTGTGCTGGATAGCTTTAGTGTCAACTTGACACACCTGGGCTGAGGGAGCCTCAATTAGGAAATTGTCTTCATTGGACTGGCCTGTGGCCACGTCCATGGGGCATCATTTTGATTGTTGAGTGATGCTAGCAGGCCCAGCCCACTGTGGGTGGTGCCACCCCTGGGAAGGTGGGCCTGTGTTGCATAAGAAAGCAGGTTGAGCAGAGGCCAGGGGAGCAAGCCAGTAAGCAGCGTTCCTCCATGGCCTGTGCTCCAGATCCTGCCTCCAGGTTGCTTCCCTGAGTTCCTACCTTGGGCTCCCTGATGAATTGTGACCCAGGAGATGTAAGATAAACAAACCCTTTCCCCCCAAGTTGGTAGTGGTCAGAGTGTTTTGTTATAGCAATGAAGAAACAAACTAGGACAATCTCCTATGTGGAACAATGGAAGAAATCATTTCTCAAGGAACAGAAGCTCTCCTCAATTTTCTGGCTGCCATGGGCTACAAGGTATTTTAGGAAAATGCTGATTTATGCAAAACCAAAGTTATTACCTGGGCCTTGTCTTATCAGAAGGAACCAGAGCCTTAGGATTTGAATGGGTCCGACCCATTTGGCCTTTCTACTCTCCAAAGTCATCAAATAGATGAGGGCATTTCTGGGAGTTACAGGACATAGTGGAATGTGGATCACTGGTTGTGCAGAACTTCTAAACCTGATACAGATAGCAGGCCCTTAGGGAGGCCCAATCTCAAGAACTCAACAAAACTGAATGGGCCCCAGAGTCCCAGTGGGCTTTCCAGAAACTTAAAAGTGCATTGACCAAAACTCCTGGCTTAGGTTTGCCTATTCAGCATAAGTTCCACCTGTATTTAACTAAGAGAGAAAGTATAGCTCTGGAGGGTAATAACCCAATTCACAGACCCTTCCTCCCAACCTGCAGGATACCTAAGTAAGAAGTTAGATCTGGTATCAAAGGGCTGTCCTGAATACCTAGGAGCAGTTGCTGCTACTGAATTCCTGATTCCTGAAGCCCAAAATCTTACCCTTGAGCACCACCTCACTGTTAACACAACTCATGATGTTGGGGGCATTGTAAATTCTAGAGCAGGGTGTGGTGGCACACACCTTTAATCCCAGTGCTAGGGAGGCAGAGGCAGGCAGATCTCTGTGAGTTCAAGGACAGCATGGTCAACATACCGACTTCCAGGCCAGCTGGGGCTATAGGGAGACCCTGTTTCAAGAAGACAAAAAAAAAAATCTAAGGGAAACCTCTGGCTAACTGGCTCCTTAAATGTCAGGTTCGTGTGTTAGAAGGATCCAAAATTAGTCTTAAGACTTGTCAGAACCTGAGTCCGACCACCTATCTGCCAGAGGAGGAAGGTGAGCCACTCCACTCCTGTGAAGAGGTCTTTATGGAGAATTATGAAGCCCATCCTGATCTCCCAGATCAACCTCTAGAAAATCCTGATTGGGTCCTCTATATAGGTGGAACCTCCTTTATAAAGGAAGGAATATTGCAGAGACTCAGGTCTGCTGATGGACAGCAAAATGACTGAAGGCAAAGGACCAAACTCTTGGGTGGAGAAAGGCAAGTTTAATTCTAAGAGTGGCTCATTATACCTAATGAGCAGGGTCAGCCAAGGATACAGCTTGCAAAACATAAATCAACCAAAATTCAAAGTAAAGGCTGTTTTCCTTTTCTGTTACTAACCAAACTCTTTTCCAGAGCTCCAGTCCATGAGAAAGAAAAACACAAGCCCATCCACTATCATTCTTACTGTCCCAAGGCAGTGTTCTGCCCTTGAATCTGGGAGGCAGTGTTCCATCAATGTCCAAACATTCTCTTGTTTTCAAGAGACAGCTAGACTCTTTTCCTTGATTCACCTTCTGCAGAACTGAGCTCCATCAGAATATGATTAGCTTATTCTAATGTGCTTGAATCAGAACCAATACTTAAAAACTCCAGTGCTCAGCTAGCTGAGTTATCAGCTCTCACCAGTGCTCAGGAACTGCCCCAAGGGAGAAGAGTCAATATTTATACAGATTCCAAGTATGTTTTTCTCATCCTCCATGCTCATGTGGCCATATGGAAGAAGAAAAACCTTCTAACTTATAGCCAGGACCCCTATAAAGCATTCTCAAGAAAGTCCAAAGCTCCAGGATGCAGTTCTTCTGCCCACTCAAATGGCTGTAATACACTGTCCGAGACATCAGGAAGGGAATTATCCAGTGATAGAAGGAAATAGGATGTCTAACTCTGAGGCCAAAAGGGCTTCATTGGAGTATACAGAATGCCCCAATCCTCCAAGAGGAATCTTTGCTATCTCCCAAAAGACCCAAATATTCCTCAGAAGAAATTACTTTTGCTTCTAAGACCAGGTATCACTGTGGATGATATCTAGTAACTAATGACCAGATGCTATTTCCAATGATCCTACAATGGGAAGTCTTAAAGTCCTATATCACATGTATCACCTAGGACAGGAAAACATACTTATCTTGGCAAAAAAGATGCCTACAGTACAGGAACTAAAGAGAAAATCCATCAGGTAATACAAATATATGAGATATGTCAGAAAAATAACCCTCAAATAGACATCTTCAGCCCCCAGGCACCCAAAGACAGGTCATGTACTCTGGGGAAGACTGGCAACGAGATTTCGCTCATGTGTCTGGTGGACCTCATTTCAAATACCTCCTAGTCTTGGTAGACACCTTACAGGATGAACAGAGCTTTTCTGGGTAAAACAGAAAAAGCTACAGAGGTAACTAGGGTGTTGTTCTCCAAAATAGTCCCCAGGTGTGGGCTGCTTAAAAGTCTCCAGAGTGACAACGGGCCTGCCTTCAACACTGAAATTACTTAAGATGTCACCAAAGTTTGGGAATTTAGGTATCATTTACACTGTGTTTGGCAACCCTAGTCCCCTGGAAAAGTAGAAGAGGCTAATGATCTCCTAAAAAGACATCTGAAGAAACTAATTCAGGAAACTCAGTCTCCTTGGGTGAAACTATTATCCCTGGCCCTGCTCAGACTTAGGATAGGAACACACCCAATCGAAAAGGCCTCATGCCCTTTGAAGCCCTATCCTCACCAATGACCTCATTCTAGACCCTGAAACAGCCAGGCTGGTGGTTCATATCATCCAACTGGAGAAATTCCAACAGGTCCTGTCAGAGCTGTAGGCAGGGCTTACCAGAGGGGAGCAAAAGGGGCCTCCTTCCTCTGTCCTGGGGACCTGGTGCTAGTCAAGGCACCATACTTCAATACAAACCTTGCTCACTCCCATGTGAGAGTTATATCCTGTTATCCTATCCATCCCACAGCACTTAGAATCCCTGGATTTGATTATGGATCCATAAGACTTGCATCAAAGCTGGACTGCTACCAGCTCCTCCAGGATTGTATGGACTTACCAGAAACTACCAGTTCCAGCTTATACCTATGAGCCACTGGAGGACCTCAGGCTACTTTCCAGAAGTCAGCATTCACCAGAATAAGTCCATCTGATTTAGACACCTGTTGGGGAATCGTGCTTTTCTTATTGTCACTGCCATTCTGTTGCTCTTTGGTTATGATGGGTAGCACAACACATTCTTGGGTGTCACTTCTCTCAATGATGTTTTTCTACGCAGGTCTGATAAAACCCTTGATAACCCAATGTCCCTCCCAGTATCCATAATTCCTTGAGCTAAACTCCAAGAAATAGGTGGAAAAAAATGATGTTCATTGCAGCATTCTGGTGCTATTGGGACATGCATTACAATACCAATACCTGGTAAAAGACACATACAGGTTCACCATTTCACTCCCAATTCTTTGGGGGAGGCTCTTGCACTGAAGTGGAACAAGACTACTTTGGACCTGTACAAAGGGGAATCCTTTTCAGGAACACTCGCTCCACGGTCTTGGTCTGGACCCTAATAAAATCACCCCATCCAATCCATTCCTGACTGATACCTGTTTTAGGGATCATAACTGTCAGCTCCCTATTTGTTTACAATATAGTAAGAATGGCTGACGAATTGCAAGGTCCACTCTCAGTCAGGAACTTCTATGTGTAAGGTCCATGAACCTGACCAGCTATGTAAGGTTCATTGCAACATGGAACATTGTCCCCCAAACTTCCTACATTGTACTTGTGGGATATTTATGAAATTTCCTGACAATCAGTCCCAATTGCTAGGAGTTGACCTAGTAGACCCATGGGCCTTCAAGAACTAATCTTAACTTGTGGACCTGGCTGGATATAACTAAATGGGCCCATAAGCCCAGCCTTTACCTTGCAGGCTACTACATCAGGGAACCTCTCTGGAAGACTCAAACTTTTGTCTAGCTAGGAATAATTCTCAGTAACTTCACCCTTCAGTGGGATATTTCCAGATTCTGGGTCCATCACTTTTATTCTAACTGCACTCAAGTCACAGTCCTTCAACAAACCCAGTTTCTCTGGTGGCTACCCCAAATTTGGCCCAAAGAAACTGCAGGCCAAGAAACTCCCACAGCTACAATGCCTTCTTATATCAAGTAGGACTTAGGGGGAATTGGCACAGGCCTAGGAATTGCAGGACAATTAGAATGGGTCACTTCAGAGGAGATACACTCATTAGGAAAGGTATCCCTGTCTGAAGTAGGCCATAAAGTTGGTCTCCTGTTCTGGGAGGAAGGGAAAGGCTGAAATATTTTGACTGAGGAAAACATGAGATTAAAAGATTGGAGGACAATGACCACAGCACAGGCCTTTCAGGAATATGCCCCCACCACAACCTGGGAAAGAACTTGTGTTCATCCTCGACAAGCTCTGCTGGGCATCTCTAACTCAAATGGGATCAGAATGAATGGAATAACCATAGCTTCGGTTGTCAACTTGACACCCCTAGGAAGAGGGAACCTCAACTGGGAATTTCCTCTATCAGATTGGCCTATGGGCATGTCTGTGAGGCATTTTCTTGATTGATAAGTAATCTGGGAGGGCAAAGCCCACTGTGAGTGCTGCCACCCCTGGACAGGTGGTTCTGGTTGTATAAGAAAGCAGCTGAGCACAGGCCAGAGGAGTAAGCCAGTAGGCAGTGTTCTTCCATGGTCTGTGCTTCAGTTCCTGCCTCCAGGTTCCTGCCTTGAGCTCCTGCCCCAGCTTCCCATGACGAGGGCCTATATTGTAAGCAGAAAATGACCCTTTCCTCCCAAAAGTTACTTTGGATCAGTGGAAAACAGTGGCAAGGACATCATCGGATAACATCAGCCTTGTTGAAGCCTATGACAAAGCATACAGAGGATCTTTGGATTGTTTTCTTGCTTGTTCTCTTCCTCTGATAAAGACAAAACTGACCCAGTTGTCCTTTTGGCTACATTTTTCCTTGTTTTTTTCTTTTTAGTATTTTATTTATTATCTCTACCATATGTATATAAGCATATTGCCTGCATGTATGTGAGTGCACCCATGTCGTACAATGCCGTGGAGGTCAGAAGAGGGCTTCAGATTCCCCTGGAACTGGAGTTAAGGACAGTTCGTAGCTGCCATGTAGGTGCTGGGAATCAAACCCTGGTCCTCTGCAAGAGCAGCCAGTGCTCTTAACCACTGAGCCATCTCTCCAGCCCCATGTTTGGTTTTTCAAGGCAGGGTCTCTCTGTAGCCCCAGCTGGTCCAGAACTCACTATGTAATCTAAGCTAGCCTTGATCTCCTGCCTCTGCCTCTGCCTCCGCCTCTGGAGTTCTGGGATTAAAGGCATGTGCCACCATATAGGACTTAGCTATATTTTCAATAGAAACTATAGTTATACTAACAATTTCACTTTATGTATGTCACACATGCTACTTCATCTGCAAAACACACCTTAAAGAGGTACGCTGTCATGAAATGGTTGTCCTTCATTCTGGATCTCCACCATCCAGCACCTTTTATAATGACTGCTTCCCCTTTGTACATTGTCCCTTTTGTCAACATGATGAAGTTAGAGCAGTCAGCATCCAAAAATCCCAACATAAATTAGAGTGTTCTCTGAGAGCTGGGGATGAAGGACTATTAGCTAGACATATTTTTGCCAGGTAAATAGGGAAAGGGACACTGATGAGTGACAAATAAGATACACTTCTGGCTTCTTCTTAATCTGAGAGAAAGACCTGGGGGCAACACCTGTAGCCTTCAATTCCCTCTGTCCAGTTCACTGGTTCAGACCAGTTCAGATAAGACCAAGACCAGACCTGGACATATCTTCATTGGAGATGTAAGCCTATCCACCTTCTCTTTAAGTTGACCAATCCAAAATTAGGGAAGAGGGATGCACCAAGAACACTTAAAAGACCCAGGCCATCTGGGGGGACTTGGATTTCAGTTTTCAAATCTCCTCCCCATTTGTAGTGAATCTTGCTCTCTGTGTGCTCTAAGGATGTGCTTCTTCACTTTAATGTAGTCTGTTACCTGTCCCTATGTGCTGTGTCTAAGATTCTTACTGTCTTTTAATTCTTCAACTGGATGAGAAAACAAAACTGACCATGACCCCTGGGTGGTAACATTCTTCAACCCTTAGATGATAATGCAAGGACTTTGGTAACTCCATTTGGGCCTAACCAGATATCCAGACTGATCGCCCAGTCCCAAGACCCTAACTTCCTTAACATACAAAGTATTTTTGCCAAATAAAATCTCCATCCCCAAGTTCCAATGGGGTGTGGATGTTTGGGGAAGGCCATTATTTAGCCTAACACATGTATCCTTAATAAATTTCACCCAAGCCTGGTGTGGTGGCACACACATTTAATCCCAGAACTTGGGAGGCAGAAGCAGGCAGACCTCTGTGAGATAGAGGCCAGCCTGGTCTACAAGGAGTTCCAGGCCAGCTGGGCCTATAAGGACATCCCGTCTCAAAAGGAAAATAAATAAATAAATAAATAAATAAATAAATAAATAAATACTTCACCCATGACAAAAATTCACCTTCTTTCCCTTTTCTGTCTGGTAGAGATGGGCTGGACGACCCTGAATCAGCCATTTCACCTCCTTTGCCTGATTTCTCATCTGTAACAGAAGGATAATTCTTTCTGTATCAGAAAATGATAGTAAAAGAGAAAATAAATGGGGCTGGAGAGATGACTCAGTGGTTAAGAACACTGGCTGCTCTTGCAGGGGACCTGGGTTCAATTCCCAGCACCAACATGGTGGCTAACAACCGTCTGTAACTCCAGTTCCTGAGGATCTGACACCTTCTTATGACCTCTGTGGACATTACATGACATAGGTGTATTTACACACATGCAGGCAATACACTCATACACATAAAATAAAAATAATAAATATTTTCAAAAGAGATAATAAGGACATGTGAGGTATTAAAACCGTGCTGGCCCATGATGTCCCTCCAATAAACAGCCTTACAATCCTTTCCTCTCACATCCCATTTTTCTCTCATCCGTATCTGCTTTCTCCCTTGATTTAAATGACTTACTCAGTCTAACCTACCATGCAGCAGAGGAAGCCATACCGCCTATTCTTTTGTGATTCGGTTTGAATGTTTTCACAAGGAAGTCTGCTATCCACTCAGGAAGCTCACTATATTTATATGGCAAGATCTGTTTTTAAGAAATCCTTTTATAGTCTAATAAAACTTATACATGTATTCTCTGTTTTTACGTACAGGTCCCAATTCTGCTCTGGTATATCCATTCATTTCCTCATTAGAGCCTTCTTCAGTCTTTCTCTTCCGTGCTGTAAATAAGGACAGTACAGAGCCAAAAAAAAATGACCTTAGCCACAATAAGGAATTCTCTTAGCCAGATGACTACTGTTTGCAAGGCATTCTCTGAAACCTGTGTCTAGGCTTGGAAAACCTATCTGATTGCAGGACACATCGCTAGACCTCCAGGTGATAGCAACTGTGACAGAAGCCTCATCCCATCCCCACTGAGTAAAAGTATGTTCATAAAATGCTGTGTGAAGATTATTGCTCCCCAGTCCCTCCACTCCTAGAACTTACACCTCTCACGGCCATGGTCATCTCCAGCTGGCCTGCCAGGACTCTGGCTGCATGAAACTTCCCTATCTAGAGAACCAGAGTGGTACCTTTGCCCAGTCCTATAATTACAACAGTTATCGCTCACTGTGTGCGCGATCTAAAGGCTTTACATGCAGCTGTGATCCTCACAGAAAAGTCTTTGTATCATCCCCATTTTTACAGATGAAGCAGATTTTTTACAGATAAGAAAAAGATGAAGCAGAAGACTCAAATAATACGCCCAGTATGGCACAACTCCATTGTATAACTTCCTCTTACTTCCCTACTTGATCTGGTGAGAGGTTTCTGAGGTCTCCTGAACAAAATCTACCTGTGATTTCTGTCCTCTCTACTTTCAGATCAGACAAACAGCCAGCATAACCTGTATTCTATGTCACTCTTCATTAGGCACTGTCTCCTAACCCATACACAACATTTCCTCACCCTTCTTTTCTCTCCCACTCTTTTTTGTTGAAATTTATTTATTTTAAAAAACAATCTATGCCAGGTGTGGTAGTGCATGCCTTTACAGGACTTGGGAGGCAGAGGCAGGTGGAACTCTGTGAGTTCAAGGCCAGCCTGGTCTACATATCAAGTTCCAGGCCAGCTGGGGTTACAGGGAGACCTTGTCTCAAAAAGACTTAAAAACCAATCTAAATTCCTAGCCCTCCTTATACTTGTTTTTGTGAACCTTAATCTCTTTTAGGAAAAGGCAAGGCCATGTTCCTTGACTTACTTCATAAAAAGTCATTTTTACTAAACTGAACTATTTCACAGCCATTCTCTGGCCATCAAAGGGATGCACCAGAGACGAAGTAGGAAGAATGAGAGACCCTGGAACAGTCACAATGGTAAAAGATTCCAAAGCCAGAGACATTAATAAACCACAGCCAGCATTTGAGGCCTTGAACAATGACAACCCCACCTGCCCCTTTCCATGCCTCTTGGCATCTGACTTCCTTCTTGGCTGTCCCTCCAGCGTCACTTTCCTAGACCTAAGAGAAGAGACAGACAGGGATTCTAAAAAGATCAGACTGATTGATGTACACATCCCCTGGGCCACAAATAGATTAGTGATTTAAGTACAATTAAATATGGTACTTCCTAGATATTATAACATCATTCTGTTTGAGAGCACAGGAGCCAACCCTCTGACCGTTACATTTCAGTGCTCTTCCCTTTTTCCTGGGGTGGGCTGCATTCTTCTCTCCATAGGCCACCTGTTCATTAAGTCCTGTTCCAGGACAAAAACAATAATCTCAGTTGGATTCCTTAAGTCTCAAGCATTCAGTTCACTTCAAAGGGGTCTGTCATGTTAGGAATGGGCCAAACACATACAGGAAATTTTCAACAAGAACCTTTGACCATGCACAATAATGTGAGCAAAAGGTGCACAATAACATATGCAATGCCTTTAGGGACACTGAATTACAATAATGGGGAAGAGCCAGTATGTACTTGGGACCTCTAAATTTATACCTCATCTAAAGTTCATCACAATCTCATCGTCTGTAGCTTCCAGAAAGTCAACTAACTTGTCCCTTGTCTCAGAGCCTGTAAAAGGTAGAACCAGGATTAGATCCACTTATTTCTGAATCTGAAGCTCCTGTTTCTACTCCATACCATGAAGCTAACCAGAATACGAAAAAAAAAAAAAAAAAAGATGACTGACTCTGATGGAAATAATCATATAAGACTTCAGTGGTGAGACAGGATCTGAAATGGGACTTTGCAAAATTCAGGAGGCTGAACAGGAAGGCAGGGATCTTAAAGGAAGGAAGAAATGAATTATAAGTTCTGACATAAAGTTTGTGTAATGCCTAACTGTAGATCAAGGAGCAGAGGGCCATACTGAAGGGCTGTGACTAGCATCCTAAGGACTCTGAACTTTAGTCTGTAGGTGATGGGAATAACTGGAAAATTGGATAAATAGCGCTTTCAGAAAAAAAGATTATCCAAAATATTAAGCAGGATAACTTAAAGGTTCTCACTGTGTAGCCTTGGCTAGCCTGGAACTCACTCTGTAGATCTGACTGGCCTTGAACTGACAGAGATCTACATGCCTCTACCTACTAAGTGCTGGGATTAAGTATGTATGCCACCACACCAGCTGATTCTTGGATTTGCTACACATGATTATGTATTTGGAATATACCTTAAATACAAAAATTAAAGGTATTGTTAATGTCAGAAAACTAAAGGAGTCAAAAATAGTCAATATGTATATCAACAATGTGTGTTTCAAAACAGGCAATGCCAGAACTCAGATGTTATATTATTCATGTCCTCTTTTTAATAAAATG
>NW_008334081.1:3095615-3116318 GCF_000622305.1 Nannospalax galili | reverse complement strand
AAATGGAAATTGGGACATACGCAGTATCATATTTTAGTCTATATAAAACAAAGCCTGAAAGTTATTTACTTTGTCTCTTTAAATTTTTGTGGTTGTTCTAAAGCAATAGAAAAAGTATAATGCTCATTACAGTTCTTTCCTGGTAACTGGAGACTAAGAAGTTGATTTTTGTCAGGCTATTCCAAAGTCAAGTATTCCTATAACAAAGGCTTAAACAGTGCATACTCTGGTCCAGAATATTTTCTAATAATGTCACAGATATAAATGTACTTAATCTTCATTCATAAACTGAATATCTTCCTTGGAGCATGAATGTCTCAGGAAGGTAGGTCAGCAACAGTAGCCACACTGAAAGACAGACACATAAAGCCCTTTGATGTCCATTCTTAATGCCTCTTCTTTGTTTACATGAAGACTAAACCTTCAATGTCTTGTAGTAAAGCTGGTGTAATGCATAAATACATTGGCTTAAAATATAATTATTTCCTCTGAGGGGGAAAAAATTCTATTGTTGTTTGGGGTTCGGGGGGCAGGGTTGCTTGTTTTTGAGATAGCATCTCATTTCATAGCCAGGCTGGCCTGGAATTCTCTATATAGCTAAGGCTCTACATAGAACTTGCTCAGGTAATACTTTTTTGGGGGGTGGGGCAGTTACAGGGTTTCTGGTTTGGTTGGTTGGTTTGTAGGTTCTGGGATTCTGTTTTGTTTTTTGGGTTTCTTTTAAACCAACTTTCATTTAGGCCAGGCTCTTCCAGAATTTTCTATATAGTCAAGCTGGCCTTGAAGTCCTAATCATCTCACCTCCATGTCCCAAGTACTTGGATCACAGACATGTGCTACAATGCCCAGGTTAAAATTCTGGGTTTTGCTTTTGTTTGATGCAGAGTCTCAGTATGTAGGCCAAGCTGGTCTGAAATTTGTGAACCTCCCACCTCAGGCACTCAAGTGTAGGATTACACATATGACCATCATACCTTCCTGATCTTAATATTTTTGAAGAGTATTAGCTAGTTGTTTTTTTTTTTTTTTCAGAATAACCCACAATTTGGGCTTATCTAATGTTCTTCAGTTAAAGTCAAAAGATTTGCACTTTGGGCAGAATACCTAGCTAGTTGTTTTTTTTTTTTTTTCAGAATAACCCACAATTTGGGCTTATCTAATGTTCTTCAGGATTAAAGTCAAGATTTGCACTTTGGGCAGAATACCTCAGATGGGACACTGTGCCTTTCCAGTCCAGTATACTAGGAGGCCCAGGATGCTGATACCTCTCACTACTGCTCATGCTAGCTTGGAGCACTTGGTTAATACTCCTCCACTGCAAGTGACATTTTACTTAGAAGCATTTTTATGACATTGGGGTGCATGGTACAGCAAGTATGTGGAAGCCATAAGACAACTGGTGGGTGGGGGAGAGGGCTTAGGTTCTCTGTCTCTACCATGTAGGTCCTGGGGATCGAACTCAGGCCTTCAGACTTGGTGGCAAATGTCTTCACCCACTGACCATCTTGCCAGGCCCCTGGGAGTATTCTTAAAGTATACTGCTTGTGCCTTGCAGTAGCACAATCAAAATCAGACCCCCTTGGTGTCAGGCACAGGGAATGGAAAGCGTTAAATGTCCTAGATCCCAATAAATATCCAGGACTAGAAACTGGAAAGATCAGAACACTGGAAATCATCAAAGAAGCCATTGGGACTCTATTTGCCAAAAACTATCCAGTTCAGCAGGATCTAGACCTTGGTGTGGACCCATGTTAGAAGAAAAGAGCAAAATTCCCTAATTGGGAAAGTGATGAGTAAACAGTCATCCAACAGAAAAGAGAAGGCAGGCCACTGAGTAAGCCCAGTGTTCTTGGTCTATTTTCTGTCCAAACCTCAGAGAAACCTTTGCTACAGTGAAAGCACATGCACCACACAGTTGCTCATAATTCCCACTGACAAAGACAGAACTGTAACTCTTCTTACAGATTCCCAACCTCACATACCTAGGAGCACACCTCTGGGTAGGGCTGAATGAACAATGCACAGAATCCACATCGGAGGCACCTGGCCTCCCTTAACCAACGCTGTGCTCACCAGTGGATGTTTTTCCCTTAGTCTCTTCTGACACAAGAAGTTAAGGACATTATAAGTTCAGGAAATAGGAAAGTGTGCACATCTCCCGAGACACATTCACCTAAGGCAGAACTGAGTTCTAGAGAGCATTGCTGTGCTCACTCCTTATTCCTCTTGCCTACCCACTACACCCTGCAATCCCAGCCCTCCCCTCCCCACCCTGTGTCCCGTGCCAGGAACTTGCTGCCACTAGGATCATGTCCTAACCCATATCCAGCACTGACCCCAAAGAAGAAGGAGCTGTTTGACATCACGCACTGCATTGTGGCTCCAGGCTAGGGCATCCTGGCTGCAGATGAGTCCACCAGAAGCACTGCCAACCAGCTGCCTCCAATAGCACCAGGAACACAGAGGAGAACCAGCACTTCTACCGCCAGTTGCTGCTGACCACTTGACGACCATGTAAATCCCTACATGGTTGCAGGGGTGGGAGTGATCCTCTTCCATGAGACGCTAAAACAGAAAACAGATGATGAACATCCCTTCCCCCAAGTTATCAAATCCAAGGATGGTGTTGTGGGCATCAAGATAGACAAGGGTATGGTGCCCCTGGTAGGAACCAATGGCAGGAAGGGCCGTCTGAATTCTGTTCTCAGCACAAGGAGGATGGAGCCAAACTTTGCCAAGTGGTATTGTGTGAAAATTGGAGAACACACCTCCTCACCCCTTGCCATCATGGAAATGCCAATGTTCTGACCCCTTGAACCAGCATCTGCCAGCAGAATGGCATCGTTCACATTGTGGAGCCCCAAATCCTCCCTGATGGGGATCATGACTTGAAGTGCCATAGGTATGCAACTGAGAAGGCACTGGCTGCTGTCTACAATGCTCTGAACCACCACCACATTTACTTGGAAGACATCTTGCTGAAGACCAACAGGGTCACTGCAGGCTATGCTTGCACCCAGAAGTTTTTGAATGAGGAGATTGCCATGGCAACTGTCACAGCACTGTGTTGCACAGTGCCCCTGCTGTTGCTGAGGTCACATTCTTGTCTGGAGGGTAAAGTGAGGAAGAAGAATCCATCAACCTCAGTGCCATCAAGTGCCCCCTTCACTTTCTCCTATGGCTGAGCCCCGTAGGCCTCTGCCTGGAAGGCTGGGTGTGAGAATAAAAACTTGAAGGCTGCCCAAGAGAAATGCATCAAGTGAGCTCTGGCCAACAGACTTTCTTGTCAAGGAAAGTACATCCCAAGTGGTCAGACTGGGACATCAGCCAATGAGGCCCTCTTCATCTCTATGTCTACTAAGTTAAGGGTCTCAGGCTGCCCCATCAACACTCCAGGCCCTGCCTTATCCACATGCTCTTGAACAGGGTGGCCTTCAGGCTCTTTACCATCATTTTTGCCACTCTCATGACTTTGGGGTGTGGTACTGTCTTTGAATGCTAACCCTGTCAACCCTTCTAGCCTACTGCCAAAAACAACTATTTAAAGGGGGGAGGGGATTTTTCACCAGTGCTGGAGAGATGGCTTAGTGGTTAAGAGCACAAACTATGCTTGCAGAAGACCCAAGTTCAATTCCCAGCACCCACATCAAGCAGCTTATAACTGCCTCCAGCTCTAGGGGATCCAATGCCTCTGGTATCCTTGAGCACCTGCGGTCATGTGCACACACATATGATTTAAGATAATAATTTTTTAAATTCCATGAATCCTTCCCACAGAGGGAACATCTTATGACATGCAAGAAGAAGCACCAAAATCTAGAAGGACCTGATGAGAGCTAGCCCTAAGGTATTCACATGACTACCAGTGTATGACCCTGTTATTGTAGCTGTAGGCAATAACTCTGTAACACTCACAAGGTATGAAAAAGAAAATTAGCTCAATTGTCCCTGAATTAACACATTACTAATATCCTTCAGCCATCTCTATTGGGTCTCACTGAGAGGGCTGGCACAAATTAAATGCTAACACATGGGTGAAATGACACAAAAGAGTGGGGTCCAATGGGTCAGGAATGGCTGGGAAAGGCTTCATGAAAAAGGCAGGATTCAGGTTAGGCCTTTGAATAGCAAGACCCATGGAATCAGACACAAGGAGAATTATAAGTAGAGGGAACCAGGTATGGATCACCTTTATAGATGCTGATTTAGAAGGCTCTCTCAGGAATGAGCTTATCTGCATGTTATTTCATGTATAGCTCAAACACCACATATAGTTATTTCAGAGGAGGATGCTAATCCCCATAAAACTGAAGTGACTTGCCAATGTTGGTTGTGCATCCAGAATTAGACACTATACATGCCTAACTCTAGAGCCCATGTCATTGTCACCACAACTAAGGAGGACTCAACACCATTTGGTAAACAAGAAGAAGCCAAGATCACTATAACAGAAAGATAAGTTTAAGAAACCAGAAAGTTAGGTGAACTTGCTAAAGTGGAACCATAATTTGGAGGGCCATAAAAACTAGGTAACAGATATTGGAACCAAATCTTTGATCACAAAAAGAACAATTGACAGTTTGTGGTAAATGGGTTAACAGTAACACCTCGAGCAAAGACAAAAGGAGTGGTGAAAACAGTTTTGAGTTCCTAAACAAGAGATGCTGCTGAAAACCACAGAGGAAATCTCGGGATATAGTGGAGGGAGGACTGGACAAAGAAGCCCTGGATTGAAAAGCAAAAGTGATGTGCTAAAATCATGGCTACATCAGGCAAGTTAGATTCTCTCTCTGAACTTCACTCATAGTCCATCCAGATATCCAATCAGAGGCAATGAGAATTCATTTTAAGCCTTGTTACTCAAAGTGGGATCTACCAACCAGCAGCAATGCTGGGTGAGGGGTGTTCAGGGTCAGCCTAAGCAACACAGGAAGGCCAGAACTGCAAAATGAGACCAGACAGGCTGGGAAGGAAGAAAGGAGAGAGGAGGAAAAGAGGGAGGGAGGAGAGGCACTCAGCCCCTTCCACCAGAGGACTCAGAATCTATATTTAAACAATAATCTTGGGTTGTCTGTAAGCATGCACTTATATGAGAAACACATCTTTAAAGAATCTTCCAATTCTGAATGGGTTTCACATTTATCTCAAATCTGTGAGGATGGGGAAGGAGTTGACCTATCCACCTCCTTTGAGTCCTTTTCTTTTTTAAATATTTCATTTTTATTTAATGTGTATGAGTATTTTGCTTGCATGTATGTAACTACATCACATGTGTGCAATACCCTCAGAGGCAAGAAGAGGGTGTTGTGTCTCCTGGAACTGGAGTTACTGACAGCTGTTTGCTATCATGTGGGTGCTAAACCCAGGTCCTCTGGAAGAAGAACAAGTGTTCTTAACTGCTGAGCCATTTCTCCAGCCATATTTGTGCACCTTAAAATTTTTTTATTGAATTTGTACAGATTTTGGCAATCTTATTTAGACCCTCTCCTCTATCTGCACCCCTCACTACCTCCCAAATTCATTGATTTGCTCTCATCTAGATGGTTCTTGGGGAACATCAGCGATTCAGTGCTGCCACCTTGTGACATAACTGGTAAACACACTTAACCATTTTCACTAGAAAGGAGTGGGAAGGACTGGTAGGAAGGTGAAGTCCAAGTCACAGAATTGGTAAGAGAATCACAACCACGCACATTAACGCAGGTGACTGTCAGAAGCAGCTCAGCCTGAAGCATAGAGCAGTATCACATTTGAAAGTGAAGGTTTTAAATGTTCATTACATTTTTATTTTCTACTTGTAAGCAGAGCACAGCATACCTGTGGATATCTGAGGACAACTTGTTGAAGTTGATTCTTTTATTTTACCATGTAGGTCCTGGGTATCAAACTCAAGTCATTATGCTTGGTGACAGGCACCTTTACCTCATGAACAATTTTTCTGACCCTGAAAGTAAAGGTTTTATAATTCCCAACAATGTGGAGTTAGTGGAAAACCTAGATTCCAAGCCAAGCTCTGCCAAGGAAACATGTAAAATCACCATAATAGGTACTTTCAAACATCTAGCCCTGCCTGAACTCTGCAGGATGTACACTTTTCCACGGACTCTTACTTTACTGCTATGCTTCTTTTTCATCTTGTGCAGAATGTGTCTCGTACATACTCTGCAATCAAGCCCTACTCTCTACAGGCACTGAAATTCACCTGATACATCATACAACAAATCTTCAAATACTTCAAAACACCTGCCATGACCCCCTCACCCATTTTCCATCAGCCACTTCACAGTGACACAATCAGACTCCTACACTGTCCTGTCACTTTCCTGTGGTCAGGTGAGGAGCAGAAACTCTAGATTCTAGCAACTTTTACGCAGAGTAGTAGTGGCTCCTTGAGATTTTTTTCTTAAGCTTATAGTAAGAATACATTCAAGTTTAGTTATGATAATAAATAAATAATAAATAAATAAATAAATAGCATCATTTTTCATTTGCCAACCAAGCACAAAGTTATTTTGTACTGACTGTGTATTTTAAAATATACTCTCAGATATGGCCTCGAACAGTATTTAAGGTATAGCAAGGACATAGTTCTGAAAATTATGTACAGGATATTCCTTTAGCCATGGAACTAAAATGTACGACTATTTTTTTTCAAAAAATGTATTTCAAAAAATGTATGGAAGAAAACATAATCATAAATATTAATTTTGTACCTATATTGTGCAATACTTGAAAAAAGAGTATAAAAGTATTTTGAGTCATGTCCTACATGCTAAGAGGGACTGAAACAGTTTAAATTGTTTGTATTAAAATTCTTAAAAATTAAAAAAAAACAAAAATAATTTAAAAAATTTAAAAGTGAAGGGCTGGGGAGATGGCTCAGTGGGAAAAGTGCTTGCTACACAAACATGGGGATCTGAGTTTGGTCCCCAAAAAATCTATGTAAAACTTGGGCATAGCTGTGCATGCCTGTAACCCAGCACTGGAGGACAGAGCCAGGCAGTGCTCCAAAGTTTACTGGACATCCAGTTTAGCCAAAATGGCAAGCAATTGGTTCAATGAGAAATCCTGTCTCAAAAAAAAGGCAGTGGAGGGTTGTCAAGATTGCTCTGCAGAAGAAGGCACCTTCTGGCAAGCTTGATGAACTCAGCTCAGTCCCCAAGATCCACATGGTATAGAAGGAGAGAACAGACTACCACAAGCTGTCCTCTGACCTCCAGATGTACACCATGGAAGGAAGAACAGAGCAAGAAAGGTCAGGGCTGGGCAGCGCCAGGACCAGAGGCCAGGCCAGTACATGTTGGAGGCTACTGCTCCACACACAGTATGCCAGGCCCCATCCGCACCCTTGGAGTCAAGGCAGGAGGTGCAGGTGGGGAGGCAGTGACAGGGTGGGGCAGGGCAATAGAAGCAATAATTCCACTGGCATCGGGGACACATTCAGTCAAGAATGGCTGAAACACTTCTCAGTGGGTTGCACTGAGAGGATGTGGTGAGTCTCCCCTGGGGTTGGGAACACAAAGATTAGTAACCAATCCAGCCCCCAGACTCCTCCTTCCCTCCCAGACCCAGGAGCCCAAGCCCCAGGCTCCTCTCTCTGGCCTAGAGGTCCAGGCCCAGCCCTCCTCTCTCAGACCCAGGAGTTCAGACCCAGCCCTCCTCTCTCAGACCTAGGAGTCCAGGCCCAGGGCCACTGCCCCCAAACACCCCAGAAATGGCAGCTCCTAGCTGCTGCTGCTGCATGGCCACAGACTCCTCCATCAGGGACCCCACAGAGGCTGGGTCTGAAGAAAGATGGGGTGTTCAGAGATAGAGAGCAGAAGATGTAGGGAAGAAGCCCATAGAAAGACAGGTCAGGAGAGGCATTCAGGAGGACAGAGTCAAAGGAGGGAGACACAGAAAGGCAGGAAAGCAAAAGACATAGACAGATGGACAGGGGAATCAAACAGCAAAGAACAGAAAGGTAGACAAACAGAAAAAGGAATAGAAAGGGAGGAACAAGAGCAGAGGAGGGCTGGGGATGTAGCACAGCAATGAAGCAGTAGCCTGGCATGCACAACACCCTTCAGGGTTCCATCTCTAACACTCTGGACAACCAACCAACCAACCAAGAACAGAGACAAGCATTTTGGAACCAGATGGAGGTGGTGATCACACAACAGTAAAAGCTCTAAACACCACTGAAATGTGTGTGTGTGTGTGTGTGTGTGTGTGTGTGGTATGGTGTTGGTGACTGAAGTCAGATTGTGCATGCCAAGCAACTCCTCTAACACTGAGTTATACCCAAAGCTCTATGGATCATTTTTAAATGTTTAATTTTATATTACATTAATTAGGTCTCAGTGAGACCTAATTATTAGAAAAGTTGACTCAGAATAAAAGGGTCCCAGCAACACTGGAGAGCTCACAACTCCTTAGCTGAGGCTGAGTCTCACTTCTATCTATAAAGTGAACCCCCTCTTGCCCCTTGGGTGAACCTGACCCTCTGTCTTCTAGGCCCCTCAGAACATGGAGTTGCCAGAAGTTGCTGGTCACACCCTTACTGGCCACCAAGGCCTGTCTCTGCTCCTGATGGGTGGCAACCCCCCGAAAACGGCCTCAACCAGCAGCTGTTGGAATACCAACTAGCAACTGGCACCTGAGTATCTGGAGCCCAGAGTGGGATCCTCCAACAGGTGGGGCTACAAGGGAGCTGTCTAGACTTCACCTAAGCACCCCATCCACTTCCACACTCTGGTCACTCCCAATATACTTTTTTATCTCCTTGTTGTGCCCTAACCCCACCTAGATTCCCAGGGAAGTGGCACGTGCAGTTTCTCTGGTTACTCCCCAGATTCCATGATGAACTGTCCACCTACCCATAATGCAGCTCCCATTTCCCTCCCCTAGGTTCTCAGATCACTACCTCTTAGGGCTCTTTTTTTCTCTCCTCCCCTCCCTTTCTCTCCCCTTCTGTTTCTCTCTTCCACATACTTTGATTCCTGACCCTCCAATGTTCCGCCATCCTATTTCCTTCCTACCATCCTGTCACATCTTCCCAACTGTTGGCTATTCTTCCTGGGATTGTGTTCTAGATCCAAAAGAGAAGGGCGGAGGGCTCCTAAGTCTCTGGCCTCAGGGCCATTTTGGGTAGGGGTATGGTCACTGAGAAGGGAAGCCCAGGAAGTCAGTGGGATAGGGGACACTGCTGGTTGTCAGCCCTTCCTGCCATTTCTCTGGTCATTCTGCCTTCTCCAGGTCTCTATGGCCATTCTTCAGTCTACCAGGAGGCTACCGACTCCCTCTATGTGTTTGGGGGCTTCAGTTTCCATGTGGAGCTAGCAGCCCTGTCTCCAGAGCTCTGGTCCCTGCACCATCCTGACCATACCTGGAGCTTGCTGGCCTCTTCTCTGGGGGTGAAGGTTAGGATGACAATAGTGGCAGGAGGGGGGGTGGCCCAAGGATTTCTCCTGTCTCCTGTCCTTCCTTTGCAGTTCCCTACACTAAGCTGTGATATGCCCAGATTGCTTCTTTTTTCTCATCTCTGGGTATCCCTCACCTTAAAGGTTTTTCTGCAACCCCTGGAGTGAGTCAGGTAAGAGCTCAGCAGTCCCTGAGGTAAACTTTATTCAGGTATCCCAGCTCCCCAGAGCAGTCCTCACCTATACAGGTTTCCCAACAGCCTCTGGGCCACACCTGGGCCCCCAAACATCCACAAGGTGGCATCAGGTCCTTCCACCACAGTGTGTCCCAGGTAGTGCAGCAGTGTCCTGGAATAGGGATGAGGGTAGCAGAGGTCAGACAAAGTCATGACAAAGCACCGGACATACATGGAAGGTTTGGGGGTGGTTCCAGGAGTGGAGGTGGGAGAATGATCCATGGAACAGAGCCGGGTCCCTAACTCACAGCAGAGAGGTGGCTGTTCACGACTGTGTCCCAGACCAGCTGCCCACCACCGACCTTCGTGGCACAGTCTGAACCCCCAAAGCCCTCATCACAGATGCATATGCCCCGGCTCTGAGGACAGGAGAGAGAAGCTCAGCGGAGCCCGGAACACCATTCCTGTCTCACCTGGCAGTCCTGTCCCATTTGTACCTGATTACAAATCCCAGTGCCAGTGTGGACACTGCAGTTCTCCGGACACAGAGTCAGGCGGCAGTGGGGGCCAGCCCAGCCCTGGGGACATCAGCAGAGCCCAGCACCTGCAGCCCCATCCTGGGGCACACATTCCTGGAGGACAGGGCAGTTCCCAGGACCCCCTGAGCCACATCGAGCAGAGTCCACAGAGGCACTGAAGTCCCAGGATGAGAGGCTGTTGGCTTCCCAGTGCAGCATAAGCAACCCTGTGGGGAGAGAGGTAGAACTGCTCCATTGGTGTCCAACAAAACCCAGGGAAGCCAGCCGTTCATAACACACCACTCCCTTAGCCACCTTATCACATTCCACATATTTTAATTTTAATTTGGGGTTGCTTTGGTTTGTTTTGAGACAAGAGCTCATGTAGCCCAAGCTGACATCTAATTCACTATACAGATGAAGATGACCTTGAACTCTTAATCCTCCTGCCTCTACCTGTTAAGTGCTGGGATTACAGGAGTGTGCCACCACACCTGGCCCCAACTTCCAGCCACTTTAACCCTAAATCAGACTGGGGTTCTAGCACTGTGGTAGAGTACACACCTACCTTATACAGGGCCTTGGGTTCAGTCCCTGGCATCACAAAAATAATGAAGCCTGTCAAGTGTGTTGGCCAATGATTCTATTTCTAGCATTTGAGAGACAGAAGCAGGTAGAGCTCTGTGAGTTGGAGGCCAGCCTGGCCTACCTAGCAGATCCAGGCCAGCCAGTACTAAGTAGTGAGGCCCTGGCTCAAAAAACAAATGAACAGGGCCAGGCATGGTGGAACAGGTCTTTAATCCCAGCACTCAGGATTGGAGAGATGGCTCAGCAGTTAAGAGCAATGGTTGCTCTTGCAGAGGACCTGGTTTCAATTCCCAGCACCCACATGGCAGCTGACAACCATCAGTAACTCCAGTTCCAAGGAATCTGATGCCATCTTCTGACGTCTATGCATTGCATGACATGGGTGTACTTACATACATGCAGGCAATACACTCACACAAAAAATAAAAATAATAAATATTTTTTAAAAATTTTTAGCACTCGAGAGGTAGAGGCAGGAAAATCAGGTGTTCAAGGTCATACTTGAATACATAGTGAATTCATAGTGGCCTATACTACATGAGACCTTATCTCAAAAAGGAATAAAGAAAGGAAGGGAAGAGGTATGGGGGGGAAGAAAGGAAGGAAGCCACATATGCAGACATGAAGCTACCATTACCTGCTATCCCATTACTTGGGAGGCTGAGGTAGGAGGAGTATAGCAAGTCTGAGGGCATCCTGGGCTACATATCAAGATCTTTCAAAAGCCAAAGTCCCTTTCTAGTGCTCGTTGGGGCCTGAAGACTCCTCTGAACTCAGAGCCTCCCGTTTTCACCATCCTGTGACTCCAACACTGGCCCCTCCACTCTGCTCTCAGGCCTTGACACCTGCTACTCTCATGCCTGGAGGAGCTGCCTTCCCCATACCTGTAACCTTCTGTTTCTAGTTCAATTCTGCTCTTCAAAGAAGCCCTGCCCAGCCCCACAGCTCCCTAGATAAGGCCAGGAGCCCGTTCTTTCCACTGTCTCAGTGAAAGACCAACTCCTCTGAGTCTATGTATTGTTCCAGGCAGTTTGCCGCCCTTTGCCCCCAGCCCGTGAAGGTAGTACAGGTGTCCCTTGCCCACTGCTGTACGCTGGTGTCTGAGTCAGGCCACCTCAACATGCAAGCTCAGTTAACACTGGTTGAGCACTGTCAGGTCCCCTCAGTTCTAGTGGCTCCTTCTGAGGCTGGGGGCTTCACACTATTTCCAGCAAGCCATCTGTAATTCGCTGCTCCACCTCCAGTGTCACATAGCTGCTCTGAGTCACAGCATGAAGAGAAATATTTCCAAAGTCTGGCCCTTTAGCCACCACAGTTAACAAAGTCTTTGTGTGTGTAGTTCTCCTGCATCTCCATCTCCCAAGCAGGCTTCTCATCCTCTCAGGCCTGTGGATGCTGGGGAATTTAGGACATCAACACACAAAAGGAGCCAAGGTCTGAAGGACTCTAGAGATGAGAAGAGAGGTCAAAGTATGGAGAGTAAGGGTCAGAGAAGGAGTTGTCAGAAGATATGGACAGTGTCCAGAATATGGATAGGGAATGGAGATGTGGATCAGTGGTATACTTGCCTAGAATCCACCAGTGAAGGGCTGAGGTATGGCTCAGTGGTAGAGCTCCCGCCTAGAATCCACCAGTGAGAGACTGGGGTTGGGCCCAGTGGTAGAGAACCTCCCCAGAACCCACCAGTGAGTGGCTGGGGGGGCAGGGGGAATCAATGATAGAGTGTTTGCCTAGAATCCACCAATGAAGGTTCGGGGCCATGGCTTAGCCATAGAGTTCCTGCCTAGAATCTACCAGTCAGGGGCTGGGGTTGTGGCTTAAGGGTAGATCGCTTGCTAGCATGCAGAAGGCCCTGAGTTCCATCCCAGCATCTCCCAGAAAAGAATATGGAAATCAGATTAGGGTCTAGGGGTCAGAGATTGGAGTCTTGTGGGTTCAAGGTGAGGTCCAGAGTTGAGGCCAGGAGTCAAGGTTAGAATCAAGTGATTGCAGAGTATATGTTCTGGAACTTAGAAAAACAAGAGGCTTTAAGGCCAGAGCCTAGGGAGAGAGTCAGAGACTGGGCTGGGAACTCCCGCTGCCACCTGACATACCAGTTTGATCCCAAAGGAGAGTAAGCTCGCTGTGCCCAGGGCCTACCATGCCATTGAGCTGACCCTGGATCTCCACTGCATACCTGTGGCCTCTCCCTGGAAATGGAAAAAGGCAAAGTAGAGCCAGGGCACTGCAGCCGCCTTGTCTTCTCCTGCTGGCCGCCCAACATCCAACCTCCTCCTGAGGTGGGATAAGCAACAGAAAGGGCCCCCAAACTCCTCACACTCCTTCCTCAGACTCCCAGGCCTCTCAAGCAGCCCAGTTCCTCCTGGGAAGATAGCCTTAGACCAAAAGAACCTGATACCCGACCCCATGTCCTCCTCAGGACCCTGAGTTCGTAACTCAAGCCTTCCCTACCCTCCTCAGAATTCTCCCAAATTCTGTTCACAGTTGAAAACCCCACATCCCTCTTTTTCCACTATAGATACAGCCCATGTTTGGATGTTCCCTCTTGTCCCCAGAGCCTTGGCATCACCACAGATGCTCTGAATCACACTCATACCCATATTTACCCAAATCACTCTAGAATACCCTAGACTCCCTCACCATGTTCTCAGTGTCAGGGCCTCAGGTCATCCAGGCCAGGACTCGTAGGCATTGAGTTGGAGCCCACATTGTAATGTCCTCAACCTCATGTCCACCTGGCCCTCCAAGCAGCAGTGGGTGGATTAAGCTTCGGTAGACCAGGGATATGTCAGTCTGTGGGTGTCAGGGTGATGGTTGTACTGTGGACAGTTAAGACCTGTGCCAACCAGGAGGGTGTATGTGTATGTGTGTGTGTGTGTGTGTGTGTGTGTGTGTGTATGCGTGCATGTGTGTATGTGTGCGTGTGTGTGTTCCTCTCTGGACTGTTCTTAAGTCCCCACACTCCCTAGGTCACATCAGAACTAGAGAAGACAGGATAGCCCAGTCTCCTTCACTGAACAAGAAATTGAGATGGGAACAGAGTTTAGACAGCTTGCCCACTGCTGCTCTGGGAGAAGCATTCAGGCCAAATTCAGATAATACAAACAGGGACCACCTTGACCCCTAACCCAAATTCATCTTTAGGTCACTTGAAAATTTGAAGACTGAAGGGCTGGCAAGATGGCTCAGCAGGTAAAGGCATCTGCCATGTAAGCCTGGAACCCTTATAAAGATGGAAGAAAGCCAGGTCCACAAAGCTATCCTCTGACTTACACGCATGCATGTATGTATCCAGACACACATATATGTGCACGCACATGTACACGCACACACACACATATAAATTTTTAAAAAAACTTAAAAGCTTGAAGCCTGGGACCCTTCAGTATGTTTTTAAAAAATATATTTTTATTTTATATGTATGTGTGTATTGCCTGCATGTAGGTAAGTGCACCCATGTCATGCCCACAGAGATCAGAAGAGGTTGTCGGATCCCCTGGGACTGGAGTTACAGACAGTTGTTAGCTGCTATGTGGGTGCTGGGATTTGAACCCGGGTCTTTTGCAAGAACAACCAGTGTTCTTAACCGCTGAGCCATCTCTCCAGCCCCCCCTTCAGTATCTTTGTCCCCAGTTCCCTACTTTCCCACCCAACTCCTTCCAAGGCCAGGCCCAACATTCCTAGTGACAGACAGACATAGAACATGGTTTTTGCTAGTGTGTGACTCTGTAATAGCAGAAAAATAGAACCCACTTAAGAGACTATTTAAATAAATTACAGGTCCTGGCCTTGGTAGCTCATACCCATAAACCCAGCACTCAGGTGGGTTAGGCAAAAGGATTGAGGCCAGCCTAGGCCACATAGAGTTCAAGGCCAGTCTGGACTACACAGACAGATCTTATCCAAAATATGAATAAACAAACTACAGCTGCATAGCATTTGAATGTAAATAGACTATTATATAGCTAAAACACGGCAAGCTGGCATGGTGAGAAATGCTTGTAATCCCAGCACTCAGGAGGTGAAAGAAGGATGATCAGGAGTGTAAGGTCTACCTAAGCTATGTGAGATTCCAAGAGATGGTGGGGGGAATTGTGCAGTAGCACATGGTCTATAGCTGTTCTTGGTTTGGGGGTAGAATTTTATTTAAGATACTATATTTATTTATTATTTTGTTTTTACAGGAGGTTCAGTCAGTAATGTTGAAGTTCCTAGGGCTCAGAAAGCCAAAGGAGGAGAAATCAGGAGAGTGGTCACACATCTAATCCCAGCACTGGGGAGGAGAAGGCTGGAAGATCACTGCAAGTTCAAGGCCAGCCTGGGCAACTTGGTGAGATCTCTGAGATCTTGGTGAGATAAAAAAAAATTTTAAGGGGACTATAGAGATGGTTCAATGGTTAAAAATACTGGCTGTTCTTGTAGACAACCCAGGTTCAGTTCCCTGTACCCACACGACAGCTAACAACCATCTGTAGCTCCAATTCAAGAGGATCCTATACCCTCTTCGGGCCTCCATGGGTACCAGGCATGCACATGGTATACATATGCACATATATACATGCAGGCAAAACACTCATACACATAAAACAAATAAAATTTGTTTTGGTGGGGTTTTTTGTTTGTTTGAGACGGAGTCTCCCCATAGTCTCAGCTGGCCTGAAATTCACTATGTAGGGCAAGCTGGCCTCTATCTCACAAGAGATCTGCCTGCCTCTGCCTCCTGAGTGCTAGGATTAAAGGTGCTGTATTAGTCAGGGTTCTCCAAAGAAACAGAACCAGTAGAATGAATATGTATAGAGATTTATCAGCTTAGCTCACAGGATAGAGTCTGAGTAGTCCAACAATGGCTGCACCACACTGGAGAGGCTGAGAATCTGTAGTCGCTCAGTCCACAAGGCTGGATGTCTCAGTAGTCCCAATCCGGTGCTGAAGGTCTGACAAATTCTAAAATATCAGCTAGTCTTCAGTCTACAGCAGCAAGACGAACTCACCAGCGAGAGAGAAGGCAAGCCGCAAAAAGCCTTGCGTTCTCCTCTGCCTTGGTCTTTTATACCGGCTGCCATCAGAAGGTAACGCCCACATTTAGGGTGTGTCTTCCGGCTTTAGATGATCCAATCAAGAAGATCTCTTTCATTTCAGTTAATCTCAGATCCAATCAAGTTGACACCCAGGATTAGCCATCACAGGTGCTAAATAAATCTTTTTTTAAAAAAGAAAGTGGCAGCCAGGTGGCATAGGCCTTTAATCCCAGCACTCCAGAGGCAAAAATAGGCAGATCTCTGAGTTCAAGGCCAGCAGAGGCTACATAGCGAGTTAGGTAGCTAGTGCTACATAGTAAGATCCTGTGAAAAGAAAGAGGAAGGAAGGAAGGAAGGGAGGAAGGAAGGAATATAGTGCAGATAATATACTAAGATACACTTTTGTGTAAGAAAATGAGATGCTACACATGCATTTGAGGAGGGAGAATATGAAAGGATACAAGAAACAAATCAATCTCCTGGAGAGTTATGGTGGTCTTAAGGAACGATGGCGCTAGGTAGTTTGGAGCCATTGCAGGGGTATAGAATGGAGTAATGGGAGACTTTGTATATGTGTGGTACATACATGTATAGGCATGTGTGTGGGTACTTGTGCTCCTGCATGTATAGAGAAGCCACAGGAGGACATCAGGCGTCTTCCTCTACCACTCTCCACCTCATTTCCTTGATATCTGAACTCCAGTCCTCATTCTTGTGCAGCAAGCACTACTAAAGACTTTCCACTCCATTTCTGCTTGTACCACTTACTGTGGTGTTTTCAAATTTTTATTTATTATTATTGCACATGTATATGTATGATATATGTGTATATACATGGGTATGAGGGTGCTAGTGTGTGTGTGTGTGTGTGTGTGTGTGTGTGTGTGTGTAGGTCAGAGGATAACTTTATAGAATTAGTTCTCTCTTTCCACCTTTGTGGGGGTTTCAGGAATTGAACTCAGGTCTCTAGGACTGTGTGGCAAGCATGTTTACTCACAGAGTCATCTCACTGGCCTTCCCTGTGATTTTTGACCTTGTGAAATGTGAGACACACAGTAGTACACTGTGTTAAAATCATTAAAAATCTACTGTATATGCCTTCAAGAACTACAAAAATATTGTAACACAAATTCACACAAGAATGTTCATGGTAGACTTGCAATACTCAAAAGGTATGAACAGCCCAAATGTTCAGGAGTTCATGAATGAATAAACAAATATGATATGTCCATATGAAATAGAACCAACCTAGTCATCCATGGAAACCTGATACACATATAAAATGGAATACAGTTCAGCTCCCAAGAAAAATGAAATCACAAAAATCACAGCAGGAAAGATGGCCCTCACAAGTCAGTGGGTGCCACCTAGTGTTAATTGCATGCAATTACTAAGGCTTTCTGATTTTCAAAGATTCACACCAGCACTTGGGACAGGCTTGGGGAGCTGAAACTGGAAGTCAGCAGGAGTCAAGGCTACACAGGGAGATCCTGTGTCAAAGAAATGAATTATCAATCAATCAATCAACATTGCCTGCCAAAAGAGGCAGGGGAAAAAAAAACACCATAGAAGGGGGTAAAATGGGGAAAGGTAAGAAATACAATTTTGGGGGCGGGCAGGCGGGCAGAAAAGCAGAAGCGAGGGGAATCTTGTCTATTTAGGGATAGATGGGAAGGGGGTAGCAAAATGGAGATAGGGATAGATGGAGATGGGGAAAGGGAGAGAGAACAGAGGACAGGGTATGAAAGAGGGAGCTGGGGAGGTGGGTTGCCAGCCTCAGCCACCCATCCTCAGTAAGCTAACTGAAGAGACCAAAAACTAGAGAAAAACCATAAAGCAGATAAGAGATGTGCCTAAGTAGTCCAGGCTACAGAGACAGACCTTGTTTGTCAAAAAAAAAAAAAAAGCCAAGTGCAGTAACCCACTCCTTTAATCCCAGCACTTGGGAGGCAGAGACAGGAGAGACCTGTCTGAAAACAAACCAAAGCAATAGTACTGTCTTTAAACAAAAATCTAAATCTAAAACCGTTGCAAAAGTGAAGTTAAAAATTTTAAAGCTTGGGCCAGGTTTGGTGGCCCATGCCTTTAATTCCAGCACTCTGGAGGCAGAGGCCGGCAGATATCTGTGAGAGGCCAGCCTGATCTACACAGTGAGTTCAAGAATTCCATCCTAGTCTGGGGCTACAGGGAGACTGTGTCTCAAAAACAGAAACAAGTGAACAAAAGAATTTAAAAATCCTCTGTCATTTGTGCTCTTTTTCTGAAAACTGTTGATTCAATTCATTGTTCTGCCTGTTGCAGTTTTGGGACTGTCTGGATATTAGCCTCTTGTCTGCTAGATAGCTGGTTAAGATTTTCCTGTTCTGTGGGCTTGCCTGATAGGTGATCTACAGATAGATTTCTTTGCTGTGCAGAAACTCAAGCTTCTTCTGGTCCCATCTGCCCCATCCCCTGTCCGTGTCCTCATGTGTCATTTTCTCTGCATCTGTCCAGCTCCAGCTTGGTTCACATAACACATTCCCCTATGTATTAGTTACATTTCCTTTGCTGTAATTAAAAACACTGACCAAAGCCAACTCAGTTTATCTTGTCTTAAATCTTCCAGGTTACAGTTCATCACTAACCAAGGGAAGGCAAGGTGGGAACATTGAACACACACCATGGAAGTATTTTTTTAATATTTTATTTATTATTTTTACCTGTTTTCTTATACCAGACAGGACCATAGACCACAGCAGGCTGGGCCCTCCCACATCACACAACAATCAAGAAAATGCCCCACAGGTGTGTCCCCTCCACCCAGGTATATTAGCTAACACTGAAGTTTTGAGCCACATTTTAATAGTTTTTATAGGGTTCCATCCACTACAACATCGTTAGATTTCAATGAGTTTACCAGTTCAGGCATCTTTGCAGAAGCAGATCTTAAGGGCAGGAGTCGGGGGGAGGGGGGGGTCAAGACAATTTTTTTTTCCAAAAGCAGAATTTATTTTACGCATGTTGTTAGCTTAGTAGGAAGGTCATTACAAACAGATGTGTTCCTCAATATAGCTTTGAGGCCTGCTCCACAGGAGGGAAAGCAGAGATTCATAACTAGTGTGCAGGAAGGTGTGCTATGAAATGCTGGCTTTCAGACAGGACTCATCAACTCACTTCAACGATCTAGATGAAGCCAACAAAATCAGACAGACAGACAGACACACACACACACACACACACACACACACGCACATATGCACAGAGAGGTGCGTGGAAAATTGGACTTGGAGGTGGAAGGAACATACAGAGGTTGATAATCCCTCCCTCCCTCCCTCCCTTCCCTTTCCTACCCTTCCTTCCTTCCTCCCTTCCTTCCTTCCTCCCTTCCTTCCTCCCTTCCTTTCCTTCCTTCCATCCTTTGTTCCCTCCCCCCTCCCTTCCTCCCTCCCTTCCTTCCTTCCTTCCTTCCTTCCTTCCTTCCTTCCTTCCTTCCTTCCTTCCTTCCTTCTTTCCCCCCTGTGTTTGATAGACCAAGCATCATTCACTTGGGGGGAGGGAGGGAGGGAAGGAGGGAGGAAGAACTCAGACTTTATTTAGGCATCCAGTAGCCCTCCCAGATGAGGTAAATTTCCACAGGTTTTATAGAGTTTAAATGATGTAATCACCAACATGTATCCTATTAAGAGATATATACCCGGTTAAGAGACTATGGACTTTTAAATTTGAAATTTTTAAGGAAGGGCTGTAGGATTTTTAAGGTTGATGTTGTGGTGATATTGTTAACAAATCTTGGGGGTGGAAAGGTATCAGGGGGCACCTCAAGACTTGACCATAGCTATGCCATGTTACAAGCAAGCATCAGCTAAACCCAATAGTTAAAGCTAAAGACAGTTAACTCAAAATTTGGGAATGGAAAAGTTTGACCCAGTTGCACCAAGGTGTAGGTTCAAGAACAGGCTGGCTCTACCTGTTTGCTCCTGCTAATGGCAGATTCATGTCTTCTGTACTTTCCACTTGGCTTGCTCTTACAGAATAGAAATAGCTGGGTGGGTGGAGGGGGAGAATTCATAGCAAACTGTGTCCTAAAGATACTAAATGCTCACTAAGGAACATTAAACACAATAACATGGGGACATGTATGTATGTATGTATGTATGTATGTATGTATGTATGTATATATGGTAAAAGCATGGTGCCAGAGGAGTCCCTTTTACCCTTTGACATCTTCTATACTTCTAAAAGGGAAGGCCTTGAGGTCAGGCAGGGGTCGGTGGGGTAGGCAGAGTGACCTTTTGTTCTTTCACTAACTAACACAATACACACACACACCACTTAGAGTCAAACAAATGCTGCCCATCTTTTCCCTCCTTTGACCAAAGTGAACCAATGAGTTTATTGAGCATACTGACAGAACATGGATTGTGTTCTGTCATGGGGTGCCCCCACCATTCCCAGAAGTTGCAATGTCATCACCATATTCCAAGCCCTGAAGGTCCATGAGACTTTAAAGATCAGATGAGGTCACAGAATAGCAACAATTGTTTATTGAAAGGGGGCAGATGGGATGGGAAGCCTAGGGCAACTGACCCAAATGGTGTAGGAATATCCCCACCCCCCCACCCCCGCCCCATCCAGATGAGTATCTTCGTGTGTTCCCACATTGTTAGTAGTGCCTCAGGAAGAAGGGGCAGTCTAGGTTGGGAACTCAGCCAACAGACAAGCACAAAACGCTTCCAGGAGTGTGTGAAAATCGCAAATCTGGAGGAGTCCCTGTTGATACAAATTCAGTCTCAGCAGCAGCAAGCACCTGGCTGCAGCCCTTCCTTTGTGGTGTCATCATCTGAGTCTGGGGCGCTGTTTGGAGATAGAGGGATCCTGTGGGGCTAGAGAGGAAAGAAAGTCAATGAACTGAAGTCAGTCTCTACACATTGAGAAGAAAGAATGAGGAAATTACCAAAGGATTGAGGGAGAGAAAGATGTCCTCCCAGCAAAAAGGGAAAGGGGAAGAAGAAAGAAGGGGGAG